>NW_026975261.1:937307-1249743 GCF_030014295.1 Loxodonta africana | reverse complement strand
AACAACTCTAAACCCCTAACAACAACCACTAACCCCCTAACAACAAGCAACACTAAACCCCTAACAAGAAACTAACCTAACTTCGTAACAACAAACAACCCTAACCTCCTAACAGCAAACAACCTTAAACCCCTAACAACAAACAACCCTAAACCCCTAACAACAAACAACACTAACACCCTAACAACAAAAACCACTAAACCCCAACAAGAAACAACACTAAACCCCTAACAACAAACACTAACCCCCTAACAACAAACAACACTAAACCCCTAACAAGAAACTAACCTAACCCCGTAAAAACAAACAACCCTAACCTCCTAACAACAAACAACCCTAAGCCCCTAACAAACAACAACACTAACCCCCTAACCACAAACAACACTAACACCCTAACAACAAAAACTACTAAACCCCAACAAGAAACAACCCTAAACCCCTAACAACAAACACTAACCCGCTAACAACAAACAACACTAAACCCCTAACAAGAAACTAACCTAACCCCGTAACAACAAACAACCCTAACCTCCTAACAGCAAACAACCTTAAACCCCTAACAACAAACAACCCTAAACCCCTAACAACAAACAACACTAACACCCTAACAACAAAAAACACTAAACCCCAACAAGAAACAACACTAAACCCCTAACAACAAACACTAACCCCCTAACAACAAACAACACTAAACCCCTAACAAGAAACTAACCTAACCCCGTAACAACAAACAACCCTAACCTCCTAACAACAAACAACCTTAAACCCCTAACAACAAACAACCCTAAACACCTAACAACAAACAACACTAAGACCCTAACAACAAAAACCACTAAACCCCAACAAGAAACAACACTAAACCCCTAACAACAAACACTAACCCCCTAACAACAAACAACACTAAACCCCTAACAAGAAACTAACCTAACCCTGTAACAACAAACAACCCTAACCTCCTAACAACAAAACAACTTAACCCCCTAACAACAAACAACCCTAAACCCCTAACAACAAACAATCCTAACCCCCTAACAACCAACAACTCTCACCCCCTAACCACAAACAACACTAACACCCTAACCACAAACAACACTAACACCCTAACAACAAAAACTACTAAACCCCAAAAAGAAACAACCCTAAACCCCTAACAACAAACACTAACCCCCTAGCAACAAACCACACTAAACCCCTAACAAGAAACTAACCTAACCCCGTAACAACAAACAACCCTAACCTCCTAACAACAAACAACCCTAAACCCCTAACAACAAACAACACTAACACCCTAACAACAAAAACCACTAAACCCCAACAAGAAACAAGACTAAACCCCTAACAACAAACACTAACCCCCTAACAACAAACAACACTAAACCCCTAACAAGAAACTAACCTAACCCTGTAACAACAAACAACCCTAACCTCCTAACAACAAACAACCCTAACCCCCAACAAACAACAACACTAACCCCCTAACCACAAACAACACTAATACCCTAACAACAAAAACTACTAAACCCCAACAAGAAACAACCCTAAACCCCTAACAACAAACACTAACCCCCTAACAACAAACAACACTAAACCCCTAACAAGAAACTAACCTAACCCCGTAACAACAAACAACCCTAACATCCTAATAACAAACAACCTTAAACCCCTAACAACAAACAACCCTAAACCCCTAACAACAAACAACACTAACACCCTAACAACAAAAACCACTAAACCCCAACAAGAAACAACACTAAACCCCTAACAACAAACACTAACCCCCTAACAACAAACAACACTAAACCCCTAACAAGAAACTAACCTAACCCTGTAACAACAAACAGCCTTAACCTCCTAACAACAAACAACCTTAACCCCCTAACAACAAACAACCCTAAACCCCTAACAACAAACAATCCTAACCCCCTAACAACCAACAACGCACACCCCCTAACCACAAACAACACTAACACCCTAACCACAAACAACACTAACCCCGTAAGAACAAACAACACTAACCCCCTAACAACAAACAACACTAACACCCTAACAACAAAAACTGCTAAAACCCCAACAAGAAACAACCCTAAACCCCTAACAACAAACACTAACCCCCTAACAACAAACAACACTAAACCCCTAACAAGAAACTAACCTAACCCCGTAACAACAAATAACCCTAACCTCCTAACAACAAACAACCTTAAACCCCTAAAAACAAACAACCCTAAACCCCTAACAACAAACAACACTAACACCCTAACAACAAAAACCACTAAACCCCAACAAGAAACAACACTAAACCCCTACCAACAAACACTAACCCCCTAACAACAAACAACACTAAACCGCTAACAAGAAACTAACCTAACCCTGTAACAACAAAGAACACTAACCTCCTAACAACAAACAACCCTAACCCCCTAACAAACAACAACACTAACCCCCTATCCACAAACAACACTAACACCCTAACAACAAAAACTACTAAACCCCAACAAGAAACAACGCTAAACCCCTAACAACAAACACTAACCCCCTAACAACAAACAACACTAAACCCCTAACAAGAAACTAACCTAACCCCGTAACAACAAACAACCCTAACCTCCTAACAACAAGCAACCTTAAACCCCTAACAACAAACAACCCTAAACCCCTAACAACAAACAACACTAACACCCTAACAACAAAAACCACTAAACCCCTACAAGAAACAACACTAAACCCCTAACAACAAACACTAACCCCCTAGCAACAAACCACACTAAACCCCTAAGAAGAAATTAACCTAACCCCGTAACAACAAACAACCCTAACCTCCTAACAACAGACAACCTTAAACCCCTAACAACAAACAACCCTAAACCTCTAACAACAAACAACACTAACACCCTAACAACAAAAAACACTAAACCCCAACAAGAAACAAGACTAAACCCCTAACAACAAACACTAACCCCCTAACAACAAACAACACTAAACCCCTAACAAGAAACTAACCTAACCCTGTAACAACAAACAACCCTAACCTCCTAACAACAAACAACCCTAACCCCCTAACAAACAACAACACTAACCCCCTAACCACAAACAACACTAATACCCTAACAACAAAAACTACTAAACCCCAACAAGAAACAACCCTAAACCCCTAACAACAAACAACACTAACACCCTAACAACAAAAACCACTAAACCCCAACAAGAAACAACACTAAACCCCTAACAACAAACACTAACCCCCAAAAACAAACAACACTAAACCCCTAACAAGAAACTAACCTAACCCTGTAACAACAAACAGCCCTAACCTCCTAACAACAAACCACCTTAACCCCCTAACAACAAACAACCCTAAACCCCTAACAACAAACAATCCTAACCCCCTAACAACCAACAACTCTCACCCCCTAACCACAAACAACACTAACACCCTAACCACAAACAACACTAACCCCGTAAGAACAAACAACACTAACCCCCTAACCACAAACAACACTAACACCCTAACAACAAAAACTACTAAACCTAAAAAAGAAACAACCCTAAACCCCTAACAACAAACACTAACCCCCTAACAACAAACAACACTAAACCCCTAACAAGAAACTAACCTAACCCCGTAACAACAAACAACCCTAACCTCCTAACAACAAACAACCTTAAACCCCTAACAACAAACAACCCTAAACCCCTAACAACAAACAGCACTAACACCCTAACAACAAAAAACACTAAACCCCAACAAGAAACAACACTAAACCCCTAACAACAAACACTAACCCCCTAACAACAAACAACACTAAACCCTTAACAAGAAACTAACCTAACCCTGTAACAAAAAACAACCCTAACCTCCTAACAACAAACAACCTTAACCCCCTAACAACAAACAATCCTAACCCTCTAACACCCAACAACGCTCACCCCCTAACCACAAACAACACTAACACCCTAACCACAAACAACACTAACCCCGTAAGAACAAACAACACTAACCCCCTAAAAACAAACAACACTAACACCCTAACAACAAAAACTACTAAACCCCAACAAGAAACAACTCTAAACCCCTAACAACAAACACTAACCCCCTAACAACAAGCAACACTAAACCCCTAACAAGAAACTAACCTAACTTCGTAACAACAAACAACCCTAACCTCCTAACAGCAAACAACCTTAAACCCCTAACAACAAACAACCCGAAACCCCTAACAACAAACAACACTAACACCCTAACAACAAAAACCACTAAACCCCAACAAGAAACAACACTAAACCCCTAACAACAAACACTAACCCCCTAACAACAAACAACACTAAACCCCTAACAAGAAACTAACCTAACCCTGTAAAAACAAACAACCCTAACCTCCTAACAACAAACAACCCTAAGCCCCTAACAAACAACAACACTAACCCCCTAACCACAAACAACACTAACACCCTAACAACAAAAACTACTAAACCCCAACAAGAAACAACCCTAAACCCCTAACAACAAACACTAACCCGCTAACAACAAGCAACACTAAACCCCTAACAAGAAACTAACCTAACCCCGTAACAACAAACAACCCTAACCTCCTAACAGTAAACAACCTTAAACCCCTAACAACAAACAACCCTAAACCCCTAACAACAAACAACACTAACACCCTAACAACAAAAACCACTAAACCCCAACAAGAAACAACACTAAACCCCTAACAACAAACACTAACCCCCTAACAACAAACAACACTAAACCGCTCACAAGAAACTAACCTAACCCTGTAACAACAAAGAACACTAACCTCCTAACAACAAACAACCCTAACCCCCTAACAAACAACAACACTAACCCCCTATCCACAAACAACACTAACACCCTAACAACAAAAACTACTAAACCCCAACAAGAAACAACCCTAAACCCCTAACAACAAACACTAACCCCCTAACAACAAACAACACTAAACCCCTAACAAGAAACTAACCTAACCCCGTAACAACAAACAACCCTAACCTCCTAACAACAAGTAAACTTAAACCCCTAACAACAAACAACCCTAAACCCCTAACAACAAACAACACTAACACCCTAACAACAAAAACCACTAAACCCCTACAAGAAACAACACTAAACCCCTAACAACAAACACTAACCCCCTAGCAACAAACCACACTAAACCCCTAACAAGAAATTAACCTAACCCCGTAACAACAAACAACCCTAACCTCCTAACAACAGACAACCTTAAACCCCTAACAACAAACAACCCTAAACCTCTAACAACAAACAACACTAACACCCTAACAACAAAAAACACTAAACCCCAACAAGAAACAAGACTAAACCCCTAACAACAAACACTAACCCCCTAACAACAAACAACACTAAACCCCTAACAAGAAACTAACCTAACCCTGTAACAACAAACAACCCTAACCTCCTAACAACAAACAACCCTAACCCCCTAACAAACAACAACACTAACCCCCTAACCACAAACAACACTAATACCCTAACAACAAAAACTACTAAACCCCAACAAGAAACAACCCTAAACCCCTAACAACAAACAACACTAACACCCTAACAACAAAAAACACTAAACCCCAACAAGAAACAACACTAAACCCCTAACAACAAACACTAACCCCCAACAACAAACAACACTAAACCCCTAACAAGAAACTAACCTAACCCTGTAACAACAAACAGCCCTAACCTCCTAACAACAAACCACCTTAACCCCCTAACAACAAACAACCCTAAACCCCTAACAACAAACAATCCTAACCCCCTAACAACCAACACCTCTCACCCCCTAACCACAAACAACACTAACACCCTAACCACAAACAACACTAACCCCGTAAGAACAAACAACACTAACCCCCTAACCACAAACAACACTAACACCCTAACAACAAAAACTACTAAACCTCAAAAAGAAACAACCCTAAACCCCTAACAACAAACACTAACCCCCTAACAACAAACAACACTAAACCCCTAACAAGAAACTAACCTAACCCCGTAACAACAAACAACCCTAACCTCCTAACAACAAACAACCTTAAACCCCTAACAACAAACAACCCTAAACCCCTAACAACAAACAGCACTAACACCCTATCAACAAAAAACACTAAACCCCAACAAGAAACAACACTAAACCCCTAACAACAAACACTAACCCCCTAACAACAAACAACACTAAACCCTTAACAAGAAACTAACCTAACCCTGTAACAAAAAACAACCCTAACCTCCTAACAACAGACAACCTTAAACCCCTAACAACAAACAACCCTAAACCCCTAACAACAATCAACAATAACACCCTAACAACAAAAAACACTAAACCCCAACAAGAAACAACACTAAACCCCTAACAACAAACACTAACCCCCTAACAACAAACAACACTAAACCCTTAACAAGAAACTAACCTAACCCTGTAACAAAAAACAACCCTAACCTCCTAACAACAAACAACCTTAACCCCCTAACAACAAAGAATCCTAACCCTCTAACAACTAACAAAGCTCACCCCCTAACCACAAACAACACTAACACCCTAACCACAAACAACACTAACCCCGTAAGAACAAACAACACTAACCCCCTAAAAACAAACAACACTAACACCCTAACAACAAAAACTACTAAACCCCAACAAGAAACAACTCTAAACCCCTAACAACAAACACTAACCCCCTAACAACAAGCAACACAAAACCCCTAACAAGAAACTAACCTAACTTCGTAACAACAAACAACCCTAACCTCCTAACAGCAAACAACCTTAAACCCCTAACAACAAACAACCCGAAACCCCTAACAACAAACAACACTAACACCCTAACAACAAAAACCACTAAACCCCAACAAGAAACAACACTAAACCCCTAACAACAAACACTAACCCCCTAACAACAAACAACACTAAACCCCTAACAAGAAACTAACCTAACCCTGTAAAAACAAACAACCCTAACCTCCTAACAACAAACAACCCTAAGCCCCTAACAAACAACAACACTAACCCCCTAACCACAAACAACACTAACACCCTAACAACAAAAACTACTAAACCCCAACAAGAAACAACCCTAAACCCCTAACAACAAACACTAACCCGCTAACAACAAACAACACTAAACCCCTAACAAGAAACTAACCTAACCCCGTAACAACAAACAACCCTAACCTCCTAACAGCAAACAACCTTAAACCCCTAACAACAAACAACCCGAAACCCCTAACAACAAACAACACTAACACCCTAACAACAAAAACCACTAAACCCCAACAAGAAACAACACTAAACCCCTAACAACAAACACTAACCCCCTAACAACAAACAACACTAAACCCCTAACAAGAAACTAACCTATCCCCGTAACAACAAACAACCCTAACCTCCTAACAACAAACAACCTTAAACCCCTAACAACAAACAACCCTAAACACCTAACAACAAACAACACTAAACCCCTAACAACAAACACTAACCCCC
Organism: Loxodonta africana; assembly: GCF_030014295.1. Lineage (NCBI taxonomy): Eukaryota > Metazoa > Chordata > Mammalia > Proboscidea > Elephantidae > Loxodonta > Loxodonta africana. Next base: position 1,242,229 of record NW_026975261.1, on the reverse strand, counting down.
TAACAACAAACAACACTAAACCCCTAACAAGAAACTAACCTAACCCTGTAACAACAAACAACCCTAACCTCCTAACAACAAAACAACTTAACCCCCTAACAACAAACAACCCTAAACCCCTAACAACAAACAATCCTAACCCCCTAACAACCAACAACTCTCACCCCCTAACCACAAACAACACTAACACCCTAACCACAAACAACACTAACACCCTAACAACAAAAACTACTAAACCCCAAAAAGAAACAACCCTAAACCCCTAACAACAAACACTAACCCCCTAGCAACAAACCACACTAAACCCCTAACAAGAAACTAACCTAACCCCGTAACAACAAACAACCCTAACCTCCTAACAACAAACAACCTTAAACCCCTAACAACAAACAACCCTAAACCTCTAACAACAAACAACACTAACACCCTAACAACAAAAAACACTAAACCCCAACAAGAAACAAGACTAAACCCCTAACAAACACTAACCCCCTAACAACAAACAACACTAAACCCCTAACAAGAAACTAACCTAACCCTGTAACAACAAACAACCCTAACCTCCTAACAACAAACAACCCTAAGCCCCTAACAAACAACAACACTAACCCCCTAACCACAAACAACACTAATACCCTAACAACAAAAACTACTAAACCCCAACAAGAAACAACCCTAAACCCCTAACAACAAACACTAACCCCCTAACAACAAACAACACTAAACCCCTAACAAGAAACTAACCTAACCCCGTAACAACAAACAACCCTAACCTCCTAATAACAAACAACCTTAAACCCCTAACAACAAACAACCCTAAACCCCTAACAACAAACAACACTAACACCCTAACAACAAAAACCACTAAACCCCAACAAGAAACAACACTAAACCCCTAACAACAAACACTAACCCCCTAACAACAAACAACACTAAACCCCTAACAAGAAACTAACCTAACCCTGTAACAACAAACAGCCTTAACCTCCTAACAACAAACAACCTTAACCCCCTAACAACAAACAACCCTAAACCCCTAACAACAAACAATCCTCACCCCCTAACAACCAACAACGCACACCCCCTAACCACAAACAACACTAACACCCTAACCACAAACAACACTAACCCCGTAAGAACAAACAACACTAACCCCCTAACAACAAACAACACTAACACCCTAACAACAAAAACTACTAAACCCCAACAAGAAACAACCCTAAACCCCTAACAACAAACACTAACCCCCTAACAACAAACAACACTAAACCCCTAACAAGAAACTAACCTAACCCCGTAACAACAAATAACCCTAACCTCCTAACAACAAACAACCTTAAACACCTAAAAACAAACAACCCTAAACCCCTAACAACAAACAACACTAACACCCTAACAACAAAAACCACTAAACCCCAACAAGAAACAACACTAAACCCCTGCCAACAAACACTAACCCCCTAACAACAAACAACACTAAACCGCTAACAAGAAACTAACCTAACCCTGTAACAACAAAGAACACTAACCTCCTAACAACAAACAACACTAACCCCCTAACAAACAACAACACTAACCCCCTATCCACAAACAACACTAACACCCTAACAACAAAAACTACTAAACCCCAACAAGAAACAACCCTAAACCCCTAACAACAAACACTAACCCCCTAACAACAAACAACACTAAACCTCTAACAAGAAACTAACCTAACCCCGTAACAACAAACAACCCTAACCTCCTAACAACAAGCAACCTTAAACCCCTAACAACAAACAACCCTAAACCCCTAACAACAAACAACACTAACACCCTAACAACAAAAACCACTAAACCCCTACAAGAAACAACACTAAACCCCTAACAACAAACACTAACTCCCTAGCAACAAACCACACTAAACCCCTAACAAGAAATTAACCTAACCCCGTAACAACAAACAACCCTAACCTCCTAACAACAGACAACCTTAAACCCCTAACAACAAACAACCATAAACCTCTAACAACAAACAACACTAACACCCTAACAACAAAAAACACTAAACCCCAACAAGAAACAAGACTAAACCCCTAACAACAAACACTAACCCCCTAACAACAAACAACACTAAACCCCTAACAAGAAACTAACCTAACCCTGTAACAACAAACAACCCTAACCTCCTAACAACAAACAACCTTAAACCCCTAACAAACAACAACACTAACCCCCTAACCACAAACAACACTAATACCCTAACAACAAAAACTACTAAACCCCAACAAGAAACAACCCTAAACCCCTAACAACAAACAACACTAAGACCCTAACAACATAAACCACTAAACCCCAACAAGAAACAACACTAAACCCCTAACAACAAACACTAACCCCCAACAACAAACAACACTAAACCCCTAACAAGAAACTAACCTAACCCTGTAACAACAAACAGCCCTAACCTCCTAACAACAAACCACCTTAACCCCCTAACAACAAACAACCCTAAACCCCTAACAACAAACAATCCTAACCCCCTAACAACCAACAACTCTCACCGCCTAACCACAAACAACACTATCACCCTAACCACAAACAACACTAACCCCGTAAGAACAAACAACACTAACCCCCTAACCACAAACAACACTAACACCCTAACAACAAAAACTACTAAACCTCAAAAAGAAACAACCCTAAACCCCTAACAACAAACACTAACCCCCTAACAACAAACAACACTAAACCCCTAAGAAGAAACTAACCTAACCCCGTAACAACAAACAACCCTAACCTCCTAACAACAAACAACCTTAAACCCCTAACAACAAACAACCCTAAACCCCTAACAACAAACAGCACTAACACCCTAACAACAAAAAACACTAAACCCCAACAAGAAACAACACTAAACCCCTAACAACAAACACTAACCCCCTAACAACAAACAACACTAAACCCTTAACAAGAAACTAACCTAACCCTGTAACAAAAAACAACCCTAACCTCCTAACAACAAACAACCTTAACCCCCTAACAACAAACAATCCTAACCCTCTAACACCCAACAACGCTCACCCCCTAACCACAAACAACACTAACACCCTAACCACAAACAACACTAACCCCGTAAGAACAAACAACACTAACCCCCTAAAAACAAACAACACTAACACCCTAACAACAAAAACTACTAAACCCCAACAAGAAACAACTCTAAACCCCTAACAACAAACACTAACCCCCTAACAACAAGCAACACTAAACCCCTAACAAGAAACTAACCTAACCCCGTAACAACAAACAACCCTAACCTCCTAACAGCAAACAACCTTAAACCCCTAACAACAAACAACCCTAAACCCCTAACAACAAACAACACTAACACCCTAACAACAAAAACCACTAAACCCCAACAAGAAACAACACTAAACCCCTAACAACAAACACTAACCCCCTAACAACAAACAACACTAAACCCCTAACAAGAAACTAACCTAACCCTGTAACAACAAACAGCCCTAACCTCCTAACAACAAACCACCTTAACCCCCTAACAACAAACAACCCTAAACCCCTAACAACAAACAATCCTAACCCCCTAACAACCAACAACTCTCACCCCCTAACCACAAACAACACTAACACCCTAACCACAAACAACACTAACCCCGTAAGAACAAACAACACTAACCCCCTAACCACAAACAACACTAACACCCTAACAACAAAAACTACTAAACCCCAACAAGAAACAACCCTAAACCCCTAACAACAAACACTAACCCCCTAACAGCAAACAACACTAAACCCCTAACAAGAAACTAACCTAACCCTGTAACAACAAACAACCCTAACGTCCTAACAACAACCCTAACCGCCTAACAAACAACAACACTAACTCCCTAACCACAAACAACACTAACACCCTAGCAACAAAAACTACTAAACCCCCACAAGAAACAACCCTAAACCCGTAACAACAAACACTAACCCCCTAACAACAAACAACACTAAACCCCTAACAAGAAACTAACCTAACCCTGTAACAACAAACAACCCTAACCTCCTAACAACAAACAACCTTAACCCCCTAACAACAAACAACCCTAAACCCCTAACAACAAACAATCCTAACCCCGTAACAACCAACAACGCACACCCCCTAACCACAAACAACACTAACACCCTAACCACAAACAACACTAACCCCGTAAGAACAAACAACACTAACCACCTAACAACAAACAACACTAACACCCTAACAACAAAAAACACTAAACCCAACAAGAAACAACCCTAAACACCTAACAACAAACACTAACCCCCAGCAACAAACAACACTAAACCCCTAACAAGAAACTACCCTAACCCTGTAACAACAAACCACCCTAACCTCCTAACAACAACCCTAACCGCCTAACAAACAACAACACTAACTCCCTAACCACAAACAACACTAACACCCTAGCAACAAAAACTACTAAACCCCCACAAGAAACAACACTAAACCCCTAACAGCAAACACTAACCCCCTAACAACAAACAACACTAAACCCCTAACAAGAAACTAACCTAACCCCGTAACAACAAACAACCCTAACCTCATAACAACAAACAACCTTAAACCCCTAACAACAAACAACCCTAAACCCCTAACAACAAACAATCCTAACCTCCTAACAACCAACAACTCTCACCCCCTAACCATAAACTACACTAACACCCTAACCACAAACAACACTAACCCCGTAAGAATAAACAACACTAACCCCCTAACAACAAGAAACACTAACACCCAAAAAACAAAAACTACTAAACCCCAAAAAGAAGCAACCCTAAACCCCTAACAACAAACACTAACCCCCTAACAACGAACAACACTAAACCCCTAACAAGAAACTAACCTAACCCCGTAACAACAAACAACCCTACCCTCCTAACAACAAACAACCTTAAACACCTAACAACAAACAACCCTAAACCCCTAACAACAAACAACACTAACACCTAACAACAAAAACCACTAAACCCCAACAAGAAACAACCCTAAACCCCTAACAACAAACACTAACACCCTAACAACAAACAACACTAAACCCCTAACAAGAAACTAACCTAACCCTGTAACAACAAACAACCCTAACCTCCTAACAACAAACAACCTTAACCCCCTAACAACAAACAACCCTAAACCCCTAACAACAAACAATCCTAACCCCCTAACAACCAACAACGCACACCCCCTAACCACAAACAACACTAACACCCTAACCACAAACAACACTAACCCCGTAAGAACAAACAACACTAACCCCCTAACAACAAACAACACTAACACCCTAACAACAAAAACTACTAAACCCCAACAAGAAACAACCCTAAACCCCTAACAACAAACACTAACCCCCTAACAACAAACAACACTAAACCCCTAACAAGAAACTAACCTAACCCCGTAACAACAAATAACCCTAACCTCCTAACAACAAACAAACTTAAACCCCTAAAAACAAACAACCCTAAACCCCTAACAGCAAACAAAACTAACACCCTAACAACTAAAACCACTAAACCCCAACAAGAAACAACACTAAACCCCTAACAACAAACAACACTAAGACCCTAACAACATAAACCACTAAACCCCAACAAGAAACAACACTAAACCCCTAACAACAAACACTAACCCCCAACAACAAACAACACTAAACCCCTAACAAGAAACTAACCTAACCCTGTAACAACAAACAGCCCTAACCTCCTAACAACAAACCACCTTAACCCCCTAACAACAAACAACCCTAAACCCCTAACAACAAACAATCCTAACCCCCTAACAACCAACAACTCTCACCGCCTAACCACAAACAACACTATCACCCTAACCACAAACAACACTAACCCCGTAAGAACAAACAACACTAACCCCCTAACCACAAACAACACTAACACCCTAACAACAAAAACTACTAAACCTCAAAAAGAAACAACCCTAAACCCCTAACAACAAACACTAACCCCCTAACAACAAACAACACTAAACCCCTAAGAAGAAACTAACCTAACCCCGTAACAACAAACAACCCTAACCTCCTAACAACAAACAACCTTAAACCCCTAACAACAAACAACCCTAAACCCCTAACAACAAACAGCACTAACACCCTAACAACAAAAAACACTAAACCCCAACAAGAAACAACACTAAACCCCTAACAACAAACACTAACCCCCTAACAACAAACAACACTAAACCCTTAACAAGAAACTAACCTAACCCTGTAACAAAAAACAACCCTAACCTCCTAACAACAAACAACCTTAACCCCCTAACAACAAACAATCCTAACCCTCTAACACCCAACAACGCTCACCCCCTAACCACAAACAACACTAACACCCTAACCACAAACAACACTAACCCCGTAAGAACAAACAACACTAACCCCCTAAAAACAAACAACACTAACACCCTAACAACAAAAACTACTAAACCCCAACAAGAAACAACTCTAAACCCCTAACAACAAACACTAACCCCCTAACAACAAGCAACACTAAACCCCTAACAAGAAACTAACCTAACCCCGTAACAACAAACAACCCTAACCTCCTAACAGCAAACAACCTTAAACCCCTAACAACAAACAACCCTAAACCCCTAACAACAAACAACACTGACACCCTAACAACAAAAACCACTAAACCCCAACAAGAAACAACACTAAACCCCTAACAACAAACACTAACCCCCTAACAACAAACAACACTAAACCCCTAACAAGAAACTAACCTAACCCTGTAACAACAAACAGCCCTAACCTCCTAACAACAAACCACCTTAACCCCCTAACAACAAACAACCCTAAACCCCTAACAACAAACAATCCTAACCCCCTAACAACCAACAACTCTCACCCCCTAACCACAAACAACACTAACACCCTAACCACAAACAACACTAACCCCGTAAGAACAAACAACACTAACCCCCTAACCACAAACAACACTAACACCCTAACAACAAAAACTACTAAACCCCAACAAGAAACAACCCTAAACCCCTAACAACAAACACTAACCCCCTAACAGCAAACAACACTAAACCCCTAACAAGAAACTAACCTAACCCTGTAACAACAAACAACCCTAACGTCCTAACAACAACCCTAACCGCCTAACAAACAACAACACTAACTCCCTAACCACAAACAACACTAACACCCTAGCAACAAAAACTACTAAACCCCCACAAGAAACAACCCTAAACCCGTAACAACAAACACTAACCCCCTAACAACAAACAACACTAAACCCCTAACAAGAAACTAACCTAACCCTGTAACAACAAACAACCCTAACCTCCTAACAACAAACAACCTTAACCCCCTAACAACAAACAACCCTAAACCCCTAACAACAAACAATCCTAACCCCGTAACAACCAACAACGCACACCCCCTAACCACAAACAACACTAACACCCTAACCACAAACAACACTAACCCCGTAAGAACAAACAACACTAACCACCTAACAACAAACAACACTAACACCCTAACAACAAAAAACACTAAACCCAACAAGAAACAACCCTAAACACCTAACAACAAACACTAACCCCCAGCAACAAACAACACTAAACCCCTAACAAGAAACTACCCTAACCCTGTAACAACAAACCACCCTAACCTCCTAACAACAACCCTAACCGCCTAACAAACAACAACACTAACTCCCTAACCACAAACAACACTAACACCCTAGCAACAAAAACTACTAAACCCCCACAAGAAACAACACTAAACCCCTAACAGCAAACACTAACCCCCTAACAACAAACAACACTAAACCCCTAACAAGAAACTAACCTAACCCCGTAACAACAAACAACCCTAACCTCATAACAACAAACAACCTTAAACCCCTAACAACAAACAACCCTAAACCCCTAACAACAAACAATCCTAACCTCCTAACAACCAACAACTCTCACCCCCTAACCATAAACTACACTAACACCCTAACCACAAACAACACTAACCCCGTAAGAATAAACAACACTAACCCCCTAACAACAAGAAACACTAACACCCAAAAAACAAAAACTACTAAACCCCAAAAAGAAGCAACCCTAAACCCCTAACAACAAACACTAACCCCCTAACAACGAACAACACTAAACCCCTAACAAGAAACTAACCTAACCCCGTAACAACAAACAACCCTACCCTCCTAACAACAAACAACCTTAAACACCTAACAACAAACAACCCTAAACCCCTAACAACAAACAACACTAACACCTAACAACAAAAACCACTAAACCCCAACAAGAAACAACCCTAAACCCCTAACAACAAACACTAACACCCTAACAACAAACAACACTAAACCCCTAACAAGAAACTAACCTAACCCTGTAACAACAAACAACCCTAACCTCCTAACAACAAACAACCTTAACCCCCTAACAACAAACAACCCTAAACCCCTAACAACAAACAATCCTAACCCCCTAACAACCAACAACGCACACCCCCTAACCACAAACAACACTAACACCCTAACCACAAACAACACTAACCCCGTAAGAACAAACAACACTAACCCCCTAACAACAAACAACACTAACACCCTAACAACAAAAACTACTAAACCGCAACAAGAAACAACCCTAAACCCCTAACAACAAACACTAACCCCCTAACAACAAACAACACTAAACCCCTAACAAGAAACTAACCTAACCCCGTAACAACAAATAACCCTAACCTCCTAACAACAAACAAACTTAAACCCCTAAAAACAAACAACCCTAAACCCCTAACAGCAAACAAAACTAACACCCTAACAACTAAAACCACTAAACCCCAACAAGAAACAACACTAAACCCCTAACAACAAACACTAACCCCCTAACAGCAAACAACACTAAACCCCTAACAAGAAACTAACCTAACCCTGTAACAACAAAGAACACTATCCTCCTAACAACAAACAATCCTAACCCCCTATCAAACAACAACACTAACCCTCTAAGAACAAACAACACTAACACCCTAACAACAAAAACTACTAAACCCCAACAAGAAACAACCCTAAACCCCTAACAACAAACACTAACCCCCTAACAACAAACAACACTAAACCCCTAACAAGAAACTAACCTAACCCCGTAACAACAAACAACCCTAACCTCCTAACAACAAGCAACCTTAAACCCCTAAAAACAAACAACCCTAAACCCCTAACAACAAACAACACTAACACCCTTACAACAAAAACCACTAAACCCCTACAAGAAACAACACTAAACCCCTAACAACAAACACTAACCCCCTAACAAAAAACAACACCAAACCCCTAACAAGAAACTAACCTAACCCCGTAACAACAAACAACCCTAACCTCCTAACAACAAACAACCTTAAACCCCTAAGAACAAACAACCCTAAACCCCTAACAACAAACAAGACTAACACCCTAACAATAAAAACCACTAAACCCCAACAAGAAACAACACAAAACCCATAACAACAAACACTAACTCCCTAACAACAAACAACACTAAACCCCTAACAAGAAACTAACCTAACCGTGTAAAAACAAACAACCCTAACCTACTAACAACAAACAACCTTAACCCGCTAACAACCAACAACTCTCACCCCCTAACCACAAACAACAGTAACACCCTAACCACAAACAACACTAACACCCTAACAACAAAAACTACTAAACCCCAAAAAGAAACAACCCTAAACCCCTAACAACAAACACTAACCCCCTAGCAACAAACTACACTAAACCCCTAACAAGAAACTAACCTAACCCCGTAACAACAAACAACCCTAACCTCCTAACAACAAACAACCTTAAACCCCTAACAACAAACAACACTAAACCTCTAACAACAAACACTAACACCCTAGCAACAAAAAACACTAAGCCCCAACAAGAAACAAGACTAAACCCCTAAAAACAAACACTAACCCCCTAACAACAAACAACACTAAACCCCTAACAAGAAACTAAAATAACCCTGTAACAACAAACAACCCTAACCTCCTAACAACAAACAACCCTAACCCCCTAACAAACAACAACACTAACCCCCTAACCACAAACAACACTAATACCCTAACAACAAAAACTACTAAACCCCAACAAGAAACAACCCTCAACCCCTAACAACAAACACTAACCCCGTAACAACAAACAACACCAAACCCCTAACAACAAACAACACTAACACCCTAACAACAAAAACCACTAAACCCCAACAAGAAACAACACTAAACCCCTAAAAACAAACACTAACCCCCTAACAACAAACAACACTAAACCCCTAACAAAAAACTAACCTAACCCTGTAACAACAAACAACCCTAACCTCCTAACAACAAACAACCCTAAGCCCCTAACAAACAACAACACTAATCCCCTAACCACAAACAACACTAACACCCTAAAAAAAAAACTACTAAACCCCAACAACAAACAACCCTAACCTCCTAACAACAAACAACCTTAAACCCCTAACAACAAACAACCCTAAACCCCTAACAACAAACAACACTAACACCCTAACAACAAAAAGTACTAAACCCCAAAAAGAAACAACACTAAACCCCTAACAACAAACACTAACCCCCTAACAACAAACAACACTAAACCCCTAACAAGAAACTAACCTAACCCTGTAACAACAAACAACCCTAACCTCCTAACAACAAACCACCTTAACCCCCTAACAACAAACAACCCTAAACCCCTAACAACAAACAATCCTAACCCCCTAACAACCAACAACTCTCACCCCCTAACCACAAACAACACTAACACCCTAACCACAAACAACACTAACACCCTAACAACAAAAACTGCTAAACCCCAAAAAGAAACAACCCTAAACCCCTAACAACACTAACCCCCTAGCAACAAACCACACTAAACCCCTAACAAGAAACTAACCTAACCCCTTAACAACAAACAACGCTAACCTCCTAACAACAAACAACCTTAAACCCCTAACAACAAACAACACTAAACCTCTAACAACAAACAACACTAACACCCTAACAACAAAAAACACTAAGCCCCAACAAGAAACAAGACTAAACCCCTAAAAACAAACACTAACCCCCTAACAACAAACAACACTAAACCCCTAACAAGAAACTAAAATAACCCCGTAACAACAAACAACCCTAACCTCCTAACAACAAAGAACCTTAAACCCCTAACAACAAACAACCCTAAACCCCTAACAACAAACAACACTAACAACCTAACAACAAAAACCACTAAACCCCAACAAGAAACAACACTAAACCCCTAACAACAAACACTAACCCCCTAACAACAAACAACACTAAACCCCTAACAAGAAACTAACCTAACCCTGTAACAACAAACAACCCTAACCTCCTAACAACAAAAAACCTTAACCCCCTAACAACAAACAACCCTAAACCCCTAACAACAAACAATCCTAACCCCCTAACAACCAACAACTCTCACCCCCTAACCACAAACAACACTAACACCCTAACCACAAACAACACTAACCCCGTAAGAACAAACAACACTAACCCCCTAACCACAAACAACACTAACACCCTAACAACAAAAACTACTAAACCCCAAAAAGAAACAACCCTAAACCCCTAACAACAAACACTAACCCCCTAACAACAAACAACAGTAAACCCCTAACAAGAAACTAACCTAACCCCGTAACAACAAACAACCCTAACCTCCTAACAACAAACAACCTTAAACCCCTAACAACAAACAACCCTAAACCCCTAACAACAAACAACACTAACACCCTAACAACAAAAACCACTAAACCCCAACAAGAAACAACACTAAACCCCTAACAACAAACACTAACCCCCTAACAACAAACAACACTAAACCCTTAACAAGAAACTAACCTAACCCTGTAACAAAAAACAACCCTAACCTCCTAACAACAAACCACCTTAACCCCCTAACAACAAACAACCCTAAACCCCTAACAACAAACAATCCTAACCCCCTAACAACCAACAACTCTCACCCCCTAACCACAAACAACACTAACACCCTAACCACAAACAACACTAACCCCGTAAGAACAAACAACACTAACACCCTAACAACAAAAACCACTAAACCCCAACAAGAAACAACACTAAACCCCTAACAACAAACACTAACCCCCTAACAACAAGCAACACTAAACCCCTAACAAGAAACTAACCTAACCCTGTAACAACAAACCACCCTAACCTCCTAACAACAACCCTAACCGCCTAACAAACAACAACACTAACTCCCTAACCACAAACAACACTAACACCCTAGCAACAAAAACTACTAAACCCCCACAAGAAACAACACTAAACCCCTAACAGCAAACACTAACCCCCTAACAACAAACAACACTAAACCCCTAACAAGAAACTAACCTAACCCCGTAACAACAAACAACCCTAACCTCATAACAACAAACAACCTTAAACCCCTAACAACAAACAACCCTAAACCCCTAACAACAAACAACACTAACACCCTAACAACAAAAAACACTAAACTCCAATAAGAAACAACACTAAACCCCTAACAACAAACACTAACCCCCTAACAACAAACAACACTAAACCCCTAACAAAAAACTAACCTAGCCCTGTAACAACAAACAACCCTAACCTCCTAACAACAAACAACCTTAACCCCCTAACAACAAACAACCCTAAACCCCTAACAACAAACAATCCTAACCTCCTAACAACCAACAACTCTCACCCCCTAACCATAAACTACACTAACACCCTAACCACAAACAACACTAACCCCGTAAGAATAAACAACACTAACCCCCTAACAACAAGAAACACTAACACCCTAACAACAAAAACTACTAAACCCCAAAAAGAAGCAACCCTAAACCCCTAACAACAAACACTAACCCCCTAACAACGAACAACACTAAACCCCTAACAAGAAACTAACCTAACCCCGTAACAACAAACAACCCTACCCTCCTAACAACAAACAACCTTAAACCCCTAACAACAAACAACCCTAAACCCCTAACAACAAACAACACTAACACCTAACAACAAAAACCACTAAACTCCAACAAGAAACAACCCTAAACCCCTAACAACAAACACTAACACCCTAACAACAAACAACACTAAACCCCTAACAAGAAACTAACCTAACCCTGTAACAACAAACAACCCTAACCTCCTAACAACAAACAACCTTAACCCCCTAACAACAAACAACCCTAAACCCCTAACAACAAACAATCCTAACCCCCTAACAACCAACAACGCACACCCCCTAACCACAAACAACACTAACACCCTAACCACAAACAACACTAACCCCGTAAGAACAAACAACACTAACCCCCTAACAACAAACAACACTAACACCCTAACAACAAAAACTACTAAACCCCAACAAGAAACAACCCTAAACCCGTAACAACAAACACTAACCCCCTAACAACAAACAACACTAAACCCCTAACAAGAAACTAACCTAACCCCGTAACAACAAATAACCCTAACCTCCTAACAACAAACAACCTTAAACCCCTAAAAACAAACAACCCTAAACCCCTAACAGCAAACAAAACTAACACCCTAACAACTAAAACCACTAAACCCCAACAAGAAACAACACTAAACCCCTAACAACAAACACTAACCCCCTAACAGCAAACAACACTAAACCCCTAACAAGAAACTAACCTAACCCTGTAACAACAAAGAACACTATCCTCCTAACAACAAACAATCCTAACCCCCTATCAAACAACAACACTAACCCTCTAAGAACAAACAACACTAACACCCTAACAACAAAAACTACTAAACCCCAACAAGAAACAACCCTAAACCCCTAACAACAAACACTAACCCCCTAACAACAAACAACACTAAACCCCTAACAAGAAACTAACCTAACCCCGTAACAACAAACAACCCTAACCTCATAACAACAAGCAAACTTAAACCCCTAAAAACAAACAACCCTAAACCCCAAACAACAAACAACACTAACACCCTTACAACAAAAACCACTAAACCCCTACAAGAAACAACACTAAACCCCTAACAACAAACACTAACCCCCTAACAAAAAACAACACCAAACCCCTAACAAGAAACTAACCTAACCCCGTAACAACAAACAACCCTAACCTCCTAACAACAAACAACCTTAAACCCCTAAGAACAAACAACCCTAAACCCCTAACAAAAAACAAGACTAACACCCTAACAATAAAAACCACTAAACCCCAACAAGAAACAACACAAAACCCATAACAACAAACACTAACTCCCTAACAACAAACAACACTAAACCCCTTACAAGAAACTAACCTAACCGTGTAAAAACAAACAACCCTAACCTACTAACAACAAACAACCTTAACCCGCTAACAAACAACAACACTAACCCCCTATCCACAAACAACACTAACACCCTAACAACAAAAACTACTAAACCCCAACAAGAAACCACCCTAAACCCGTAACAACAAACACTAACCCCCTAACAACAAACAACACTAAACGTCTAACAAGAAACTAACCTAACCCTGTAACAACAAACCTCCCTAACCTCCTAACAACAAACAACCTTAACCCCCTAACAACAAACAACCCTAAACCCCTAACAAGAAATAACACTAACACCCTAACAACAAAAAACACTAAACCCCAACAAGAAACAACACTAAACCCCTAACAACAAACACTAACCCCCTAACAACAAACAACACTAAACCCCTAACAAGAAACTAACCTAACCCTGTAACAACAAACAACCCTAACCTCCTAACAACGAACCACCTTAACCCCCTAACAACAAACAACCCTAAACCCCTAACAACAAACAATCCTAACCCCCTAACAACCAACAACTCTCACCCCCTAACCACAAACAACACTAACACCCTAACCACAAACAACACTAACACCCTAACAACAAAAACTACTAAACCCCAAAAAGAAACAACCCTAAACCCCTAACAACAAACACTAACCCCCTAGCAACAAACCACACTAAACCCCTAACAAGAAACTAACCTAACCCCGTAACAACAAACAACCCTAACCTACTAACAACAAACAACCTTAAACCCCTAACAACAAACAACACTAAACCTCTAACAACAAACAACACTAACACCCTAACAACAAAAAACACTAAGCCCCAACAAGAAACAAGACTAAACCCCTAAAAACAAACACTAACCCCCTAACAACAAACAACACTAAACCCCTAACAAGAAACTAAAATAACCCCGAAACAACAAACAACCCTAACCTCCTAACAACAAACAACCTTAAACCCCTAACAACAAACAACCCTAAACCCCTAACAACAAACAACACTAACACCCTAACAACAAAAACCACTAAACCCCAACAAGAAACAACACTAAACCCCTAACAACAAACACTAACCCCCTAACAACAAACAACACTAAACCCCTAACAAGAAACTAACCTGACCCTGTAACAACAAACAACCCTAACCTCCTAACAACAAAAAACCTTAACCCCCTAACAACAAACAACCCTAAACCCCTAACAACAAACAATCCTAACCCCCTAACAACCAACAACTCTCACCCCCTAACCACAAACAACACTAACACCCTAACCACAAACAACACTAACCCCGTAAGAACAAATAACACTAACCCCCTAACCACAAACAACACTAACACCCTAACAACAAAAACTACTAAACCCCAAAAAGAAACAACCCTAAACCCCTAACAACAAACACTAACCCCCTAACAACAAACAACACTAAACCCCTAACAAGAAACTAACCTAACCCCGTAACAACAAACAACCCTAACCTCCTAACAACAAACAACCTTAAACCCCTAACAACAAACAACCCTAAACCCCTAACAACAAACAACACTAACACCCTAACAACAAAAAACACTAAACCCCAACAAGAAACAACACTAAACCCCTAACAACAAACACTAACCCCCTAACAACAAACAACACTAAACCCTTAACAAGAATCTAACCTAACCCTGTAACAAAAAACAACCCTAACCTCCTAACAACAAACCACCTTAACCCCCTAACAACAAACAACCCTAAACCCCTAACAACAAACAATCCTAACCCCCTAACAACCAACAACTCTCACCCCCTAACCACAAACAACACTAACACCCTAACCACAAACAACACTAACCCCGTAAGAACAAACAACACTAACCCCCTAACAACAAACAACACTAACACCCTAACAACAAAAACCACTAAACCCCAACAAGAAACAACACTAAACCCCTAACAACAAACACTAACCCCCTAACAACAAACAACACTAAACCCCTAACAAGAAACTAACCTAACCCTGTAACAACAAACAACCCTAACATCCTAACAACAAACATCCTTAACCCCCTAACAACAAACAACCCTAAACCCCTAACAACAAACAATCCTAACCCCCTAATAACCAACAACGCACACCCCCTAAACACAAACAACACTAACACCCTAACCACAATCAACACTAACCCTGTAAGAACAAACTACACTAACCCCCTAACAACAAACAACACTAACACCCTAACAACAAAAACTACTAAACCCCAACAAGATACAACCCTAAACCCCTAACAACAAACACTAACCCCCTAACAACAAACAACACTAAACCCCTATCAAGAAACTAACCTAACCCCGTAACAACAAACAACCCTAACCTCCTAACAACAAACAACCTTAAACCCCTAACAACAAACAACCCTAAACCCCTAACAACAAACAACACTAACACCCTAACAACAAAAACCACTAAACCCCAACAAGAAACAACACTAAACCCCTAACAACAAACACTAACCCCCTAACAACAAACAACACTAAACCCCTAACAAGAAACTAACCTAACCCTGTAACAACAAACAACCCTAACCTCCTAACAACAAACCACCTTAACCCCCTAACAACAAACAACCCTAAACCCCTAACAACAAACAATCCTAACCCCCTAACAACCAACAACTCTCACCCCCTAACCACAAACAACACTAACACCCTAACCACAAACAACACTAACACCCTAACAACAAAAACTACTAAACCCCAAAAAGAAACAACCCTAAACCCCTAACAACAAACACTAACCCCCTAGCAACAAACTACACTAAACCCCTAACAAGAAACTAACCTAACCCCGTAACAACAAACAACCCTAACCTCCTAACAACAAACAACCTTAAACCCCTAACAACAAACAACACTAAACCTCTAACAACAAACAACACTAACACCCTAGCAACAAAAAACACTAAGCCCCAACAAGAAACAAGACTAAACCCCTAAAAACAAACACTAACCCCCTAACAACAAACAACACTAAACCCCTAACAAGAAACTAAAATAACCCTGTAACAACAAACAACCCTAAACTCCTAACAACAAACAACCCTAACCCCCTAACAAACAACAACACTAACCCCCTAACCACAAACAACACTAATACCCTAACAACAAAAACTACTAAACCCCAACAAGAAACAACCCTCAACCCCTAACAACAAACACTAACCCCGTAACAACAAACAACACCAAACCCCTAACAACAAACAACACTAACACCCTAACAACAAAAACCACTAAACCCCAACAAGAAACAACACTAAACCCCTAAAAACAAACACTAACCCCCTAACAACAAACAACACTAAACCCCTAACAAAAAACTAACCTAACCCTGTAACAACAAACAACCCTAACCTCCTAACAACAAACAACCCTAAGCCCCTAACAAACAACAACACTAACCCCCTAACCACAAACAACACTAACACCCTAAAAAAAAAACTACTAAACCCCAACAACAAACAACCCTAACCTCCTAACAACAAACAACCTTAAACCCCTAACAACAAACAACCCTAAACCCCTAACAACAAACAACACTAACACCCTAACAACAAAAACTACTAAACCCCAAAAAGAAACAACACTAAACCCCTAACAACAAACACTAACCCCCTAACAACAAACAACACTAAACCCCTAACAAGAAACTAACCTAACCCTGTAACAACAAACAACCCTAACCTCCTAACAACAAACCACCTTAACCCCCTAACAACAAACAACCCTAAACCCCTAACAACAAACAATCCTAACCCCCTAACAACCAACAACTCTCACCCCCTAACCACAAACAACACTAACACCCTAACCACAAACAACACTAACACCCTAACAACAAAAACTGCTAAACCCCAAAAAGAAACAACCCTAAACCCCTAACAACACTAACCCCCTAGCAACAAACCACACTAAACCCCTAACAAGAAACTAACCTAACCCCTTAACAACAAACAACGCTAACCTCCTAACAACAAACAACCTTAAACCCCTAACAACAAACAACACTAAACCTCTCACAACAAACAACACTAACACCCTAACAACAAAAAACACTAAGCCCCAACAAGAAACAAGACTAAACCCCTAAAAACAAACACTAACCCCATAACAACAAACAACACTAAACCCCTAACAAGAAACTAAAATAACCCCGTAACAACAAACAACCCTAACCTCCTAACAACAAACAACCTTAAACCCCTAACAACAAACAACCCTAAACCCCTAACAACAAACAACACTAACAACCTAACAACAAAAACCACTAAACCCCAACAAGAAACAACACTAAACCCCTAACAACAAACACTAACCCCCTAACAACAAACAACACTAAACCCCTAACAAGAAACTAACCTAACCCTGTAACAACAAACAACCCTAACCTCCTAACAACAAAAAACCTTAACCCCCTAACAACAAACAACCCTAAACCCCTAACAACAAACAATCCTAACCCCCTAACAACCAACAACTCTCACCCCCTAACCACAAACAACACTAACACCCTAACCACAAACAACACTAACCCCGTAAGAACAAACAACACTAACCCCCTAACCACAAACAACACTAACACCCTAACAACAAAAACTACTAAACCCCAAAAAGAAACAACCCTAAACCCCTAACAACAAACACTAACCCCCTAACAACAAACAACACTAAACCCCTAACAAGAAACTAACCTAACCCCGTAACAACAAACAACCCTAACCTCCTAACAACAAACAACCTTAAACCCCTAACAACAAACAACCCTAAACCCCTAACAACAAACAACACTAACACCCTAACAACAAAAAACACTAAACCCCAACAAGAAACAACACTAAACCCCTAACAACAAACACTAACCCCCTAACAACAAACAACACTAAACCCTTAACAAGAAACTAACCTAACCCTGTAACAAAAAACAACCCTAACCTCCTAACAACAAACCACCTTGACCCCCTAACAACAAACAACCCTAAACCCCTAACAACAAACAATCCTAACCCCCTAACAACCAACAACTCTCACCCCCAACCACAAACAACACTAACACCCTAACCACAAAAAACACTAACCCCGTAAGAACAAACAACACTAACCCCCTAACAACAAACAACACTAACACCCTAACAACAAAAACCACTAAACCCCAACAAGAAACAACACTAAACCCCTAACAACAAACACTAACCCCCTAACAACAAGCAACACTAAACCCCTAACAAGAAACTAACCTAACCCTGTAACAACAAACAGCCCTAACCTCCTAACAGCAAACAACCTTAAACCCCTAACAACAAACAACCCTAAACCCCTAACAACAAACAACACTAACACCCTAACAACAAAAACCACTAAACCCCAACAAGAAACAACACTAAACCCCTAACAACAAACACTAACCCCCTAACAACAAACAACACTAAACCCCTAACAAGAAACTAACCTAACCCTGTAACAACAAACAGCCCTAACCTCCTAACAACAAACCACCTTAACCCACTAACAACAAACAACCCTAAACCACTAATAACAAACAATCCTAACCCTCTAAAAACCAACAACTCTCACCCCCTAACCACAAACAACACTAACACCCTAACCACAAAAACACTAACCCCGTAAGAACAAACAACACTAACCCCCTAACAACAAGCAACACTAACACCCTAACAACAAAAACTACTAAACCCCAAAAAGAAGCAACCCTAAACCCCTAACAACAAACACTAACCCCCTAACAACAAACAACACTAAACCCCTAACAAGAAACTAACCTAACCCCGTAACAACAAACAACCCTACCCTCCTAACAACAAACAACCTTAAACCGCTAACAACAAACAACCCTAAACCCCTAACAACAAACAACACTAACACCTAACAACAAAAACCACTAAACCCCAACAAGAAACAACCCTATACCCCTAACAACAAACACTAACCCCCTAACAACAAACAACACTAAACCCCTAACAAGAAACTAACCTAACCCTGTAACAACAAACAACCCTAACCTCCTAACAACAAACAACCTTAACCCCCTAACAACAAACAACCCTAAACCCCTAACAACAAACAATCCTAACCCTGTAACAACCAACAACGCACACCCCCTAACCACAAACAACACTAACACCCTAACCACAAACAACACTAACCCCGTAAGAACAAACAACACTAACCACCTAACAACAAACAACACTAACACCCTAACAACAAAAAACACTAAACCCAACAAGAAACAACCCTAAACACCTAACAACAAACACTAACCCCCAGCAACAAACAACACTAAACCCCTAACAAGAAACTACCCTAACCCTGTAACAACAAACCACCCTAACCTCCTAACAACAACCCTAACCGCCTAACAAACAACAACACTAACTCCCTAACCACAAACAACACTAACACCCTAGCAACAAAAACTACTAAACCCCCACAAGAAACAACACTAAACCCCTAACAGCAAACACTAACCCCCTAACAACAAACAACACTAAACCCCTAACAAGAAACTAACCTAACCCCGTAACAACAAACAACCCTAACCTCATAACAACAAACAACCTTAAACCCCTAACAACAAACAACCCTAAACCCCTAACAACCAACAACTCTCACCCCCTAACCACAAACAACACTAACACCCTAACCACAAACAACACTAACACCCTAACAACAAAAACTTCTAAACCCCAAAAAGAAACAACCCTAAACCCCTAACAACAAACACTAACCCCCTAGCAACAAACTACACTAAACCCCTAACAAGAAACTAACCTAACCCCGTAACAACAAACAACCCTAACCTCCTAACAACAAACAACCTTAAACCCCTAACAACAAACAACCCTAAACCCCTAACAACAAACAACACTAACACCCTAACAACAAAAAACACTAAACCCCAACAAGAAACAACACTAAACCCCTAACAACAAACACTAACCCCCTAACAACAAACAACACTAAACCCTTAACAAGAAACTAACCTAACCCTGTAACAAAAAACAACCCTAACCTCCTAACAACAAACCACCTTAACCCCCTAACAACAAACAACCCTAAACCCCTAACAACAAACAATCCTAACCCCCTAACAACCAACAACTCTCACCCCCTAACCACAAACAACACTAACACCCTAACCACAAACAACACTAACCCCGTAAGAACAAACAACACTAACCCCCTAACAACAAACAACACTAACACCCTAACAGCAAAAACCACTAAACCCCAACAAGAAACAACACTAAACCCCTAACAACAAACACTAACCCCCTAACAACAAACAACACTAAACCCCTAACAAGAAACTAACCTAACCCTGTAACAACAAACAACCCTAACATCCTAACAACAAACATCCTTAACCCCCTAACAACAAACAACCCTAAACCCCTAACAACAAACAATCCTAACCCCCTAATAACCAACAACGCACACCCCCTAAACACAAACAACACTAACACCCTAACCACAATCAACACTAACCCTGTAAGAACAAACTACACTAACCCCCTAACAACAAACAACACTAACACCCTAACAACAAAAACTACTAAACCCCAACAAGATACAACCCTAAACCCCTAACAACAAACACTAACCCCCTAACAACAAACAACACTAAACCCCTAACAAGAAACTAACCTAACCCCGTAACAACAAACAACCCTAACCTCCTAACAACAAACAACCTTAAACCCCTAACAACAAACAACCCTAAACCCCTAACAACAAACAACACTAACACCCTAACAACAAAAACCACTAAACCCCAACAAGAAACAACACTAAACCCCTAACAACAAACACTAACCCCCTAACAACAAACAACACTAAACCCCTAACAAGAAACTAACCTAACCCTGTAACAACAAACAACCCTAACCTCCTAACAACAAACCACCTTAACCCCCTAACAACAAACAACCCTAAACCCCTAACAACAAACAATCCTAACCCCCTAACAACCAACAACTCTCACCCCCTAACCACAAACAACACTAACACCCTAACCACAAACAACACTAACACCCTAACAACAAAAACTACTAAACCCCAAAAAGAAACAACCCTAAACCCCTAACAACAAACACTAACCCCCTAGCAACAAACTACACTAAACCCCTAACAAGAAACTAACCTAACCCCGTAACAACAAACAACCCTAACCTCCTAACAACAAACAACCTTAAACCCCTAACAACAAACAACACTAAACCTCTAACAACAAACACTAACACCCTAGCAACAAAAAACACTAAGCCCCAACAAGAAACAAGACTAAACCCCTAAAAACAAACACTAACCCCCTAACAACAAACAACACTAAACCCCTAACAAGAAACTAAAATAACCCTGTAACAACAAACAACGCTAACCTCCTAACAACAAACAACCCTAACCCCCTAACAAACAACAACACTAACCCCCTAACCACAAACAACACTAATACCCTAACAACAAAAACTACTAAACCCCAACAAGAAACAACCCTCAACCCCTAACAACAAACACTAACCCCGTAACAACAAACAACACCAAACCCCTAACAACAAACAACACTAACACCCTAACAACAAAAACCACTAAACCCCAACAAGAAACAACACTAAACCCCTAAAAACAAACACTAACCCCCTAACAACAAACAACACTAAACCCCTAACAAAAAACTAACCTAACCGTGTAACAACAAACAACCCTAACCTCCTAACAACAAACAACCCTAAGCCCCTAACAAACAACAACACTAACCCCCTAACCACAAACAACACTAACACCCTAAAAAAAAAACTACTAAACCCCAACAACAAACAACCCTAACCTCCTAACAACAAACAACCTTAAACCCCTAACAACAAACAACCCTAAACCCCTAACAACAAACAACACTAACACCCTAACAACAAAAACTACTAAACCCCAAAAAGAAACAACACTAAACCCCTAACAACAAACACTAACCCCCTAACAACAAACAACACTAAACCCCTAACAAGAAACTAACCTAACCCTGTAACAACAAACAACCCTAACCTCCTAACAACAAACCACCTTAACCCCCTAACAACAAACAACCCTAAACCCCTAACAACAAACAATCCTAACCCCCTAACAACCAACAACTCTCACCCCCTAACCACAAACAACACTAACATCCTAACCACAAACAACACTAACACCCTAACAACAAAAACTGCTAAACCCCAAAAAGAAACAACCCTAAACCCCTAACAACACTAACCCCCTAGCAACAAACCACACTAAACCCCTAACAAGAAACTAACCTAACCCCTTAACAACAAACAACGCTAACCTCCTAACAACAAACAACCTTAAACCCCTAACAACAAACAACACTAAACCTCTAACAACAAACAACACTAACACCCTAACAACAAAAAACACTAAGCCCCAACAAGAAACAAGACTAAACCCCTAAAAACAAACACTAACCCCCTAACAACAAACAACACTAAACCCCTAACAAGAAACTAAAATAACCCCGTAACAACAAACAACCCTAACCTCCTAACAACAAAGAACCTTAAACCCCTAACAACAAACAACCCTAAACCCCTAACAACAAACAACACTAACAACCTAACAACAAAAACCACTAAACCCCAACAAGAAATAACACTAAACCCCTAACAACAAACACTAACCCCCTAACAACAAACAACACTAAACCCCTAACAAGAAACTAACCTAACCCTGTAACAACAAACAACCCTAACCTCCTAACAACAAAAAACCTTAACCCCCTAACAACAAACAACCCTAAACCCCTAACAACAAACAATCCTAACCCCCTAACAACCAACAACTCTCACCCCCTAACCACAAACAACACTAACACCCTAACCACAAACAACACTAACCCCGTATGAACAAACAACACTAACCCCCTAACCACAAACAACACTAACACCCTAACAACAAAAACTACTAAACCCCAAAAAGAAACAACCCTAAACCCCTAACAACAAACACTAACCCCCTAACAACAAACAACACTAAACCCCTAACAAGAAACTAACCTAACCCCGTAACAACAAACAACCCTAACCTCCTAACAACAAACAACCTTAAACCCCTAACAACAAACAACCCTAAACCCCTAACAACAAACAACACTAACACCCTAACAACAAAAAACACTAAACCCCAACAAGAAACAACACTAAACCCCTAACAACAAACACTAACCCCCTAACAACAAACAACACTAAACCCTTAACAAGAAACTAACCTAACCCTGTAACAAAAAACAACCCTAACCTCCTAACAACAAACCACCTTAACCCCCTAACAACAAACAACCCTAAACCCCTAACAACAAACAATCCTAACCCCCTAACAACCAACAACTCTCACCCCCTAACCACAAACAACACTAACACCCTAACCACAAACAACACTAACCCCGTAAGAACAAACAACACTAACCCCCTAACAACAAACAACACTAACACCCTAACAACAAAAACCACTAAACCCCAACAAGAAACAACACTAAACCCCTAACAACAAACACTAACCCCCTAACAACAAGCAACACTAAACCCCTAACAAGAAACTAACCTAACCCTGTAACAACAAACAGCCCTAACCTCCTAACAGCAAACAACCTTAAACCCCTAACAACAAACAACCCTAAACCCCTAACAACAAACAACACTAACACCCTAACAACAAAAACCACTAAACCCCAACAAGAAACAACACTAAACCCCTAACAACAAACACTAACCCCCTAACAACAAACAACACTAAACCCCTAACAAGAAACTAACCTAACCCTGTAACAACAAACAGCCCTAACCTCCTAACAACAAACCACCTTAACCCCCTAACAACAAACAACCCTAAACCCCTAATAACAAACAATCCTAACCCTCTAAAAACCAACAACTCTCACCCCCTAACCACAAACAACACTAACACCCTAACCACAAAAACACTAACCCCGTAAGAACAAACCACACTAACCCCCTAACAACAAGCAACACTAACACACTAACAACAAAAACTACTAAACCCCAAAAAGAAGCAACCCTAAACCCCTAACAACAAACACTAACCCCCTAACAACAAACAACACTAAACCCCTAACAAGAAACTAACCTAACCCCGTAACAACAAACAACCCTACCCTCCTAACAACAAACAACCTTAAACCGCTAACAACAAACAACCCTAAACCCCTAACAACAAACAACACTAACACCTAACAACAAAAACCACTAAACCCCAACAAGAAACAACCCTATACCCCTAACAACAAACACTAACCCCCTAACAACAAACAACACTAAACCCCTAACAAGAAACTAACCTAACCCTGTAACAACAAACAACCCTAACCTCCTAACAACAAACAACCTTAACCCCCTAACAACAAACAACCCTAAACCCCTAACAACAAACAATCCTAACCCCGTAACAACCAACAACGCACACCCCCTAACCACAAACAACACTAACACCCTAACCACAAACAACACTAACCCCGTAAGAACAAACACTAACCACCTAACAACAAACAACACTAACACCCTAACAACAAAAAACACTAAACCCAACAAGAAACAACCCTAAACACCTAACAACAAACACTAACCCCCAGCAACAAACAACACTAAACCCCTAACAAGAAACTACCCTAACCCTGTAACAACAAACCACCCTAACCTCCTAACAACAAACCACCTTAACCCCCTAACAACAAACAACCCTAAACCCCTAACAACAAACAATCCTAACCCCCTAACAACCAACAACGCACACCCCCTAACCACAAACAACACTAACACCCTAACCACAAACAACACTAACCCCGTAAGAACAAACAACACTAACCCCCTAACAACAAACAACACTAACACCCTAACAACAAAAACTACTAAACCCCAACAAGAAACAACCCTAAACCCCTAACAACAAACACTAACCCCCTAACAACAAACAACACTAAACCCCTAACAAGAAACTAACCTAACCCCGTAACAACAAATAACCCTAACCTCCTAACAACAAACAACCTTAAACCCCTAAAAACAAACAACCCTAAACCCCTAACAACAAACAACACTAACACCCTAACAACAAAAACCACTAAACCCCAACAAGAAACAACACTAAACCCCTACCAACAAACACTAACCCCCTAACAACAAACAACACTAAACCGCTAACAAGAAACTAACCTAACCCTGTAACAACAAAGAACACTAACCTCCTAACAACAAACAACCCTAACCCCCTAACAAACAACAACACTAACCCCCTATCCACAAACAACACTAACACCCTAACAACAAAAACTACTAAACCCCAACAAGAAACAACCCTAAACCCCTAACAACAAACACTAACCCCCTAACAACAAACAACACTAAACCCCTAACAAGAAACTAACCTAACCCCGTAACAACAAACAACCCTAACCTCCTAACAACAAACAACCTTAAACCCCTAACAACAAACAACCCTAAACCCCTAACAACAAACAACACTAACACCCTAACAACAAAAACCACTCAACCCCTACAAGAAACAACACTAAACCCCTAACAACAAACACTAACCCCCTAACAACAAACAACACAAAACCCCTAACAAGAAACTAACCTAACCCCGTAACAACAAACAACCCTAAACCCCTAACAACAAACAACACTAACACCCTAACAATAAAAACCACTAAACCCGAACAAGAAACAACACTAAACCCCTAACAGCAAACACTAACCCCCTAACAACAAACAACACTAAACCCCTAACAAGAAACTAACCTAACCCTGTAAAAACAAACAACCCTAACCTCCTAACAACAAACAACCCTAACCCCCTAACAAACAACAACACTAACCCCCTATCCACAAACAACACTAACACCCTAACAACAAAAACTACTAAACCCCAACAAGAACCAACCCTAAACCCGTAACAACAAACACTAACCCCCTAACAACAAACAACACTAAACCTCTAACAAGAAACTAACCTAACCCTGTAACAACAAACCTCCCTAACCTCCTAACAACAAACAACCCTAAACCCCTAACAACAAACAACACTAACACCCTAACAACAAAAAACACTAAACCCCAACAAGAAACAACCCTAAACCCCTAACAACAAACACTAACCCCCTAGCAACAAACCACACTAAACCCCTAACAAGAAATTAACCTAACCCCGTAACAACAAACAACCCTAACCTCCTAACAACAGACAACCTTAAACCCCTAACAACAAACAACCCTAAACCTCTAACAACAAACAACACTACCACCCTAACAACAAAAAACACTAAACCCCAACAAGAAACAAGACTAAACCCCTAACAACAAACACTAACCCCCTAGCAACAAACTACACTAAACCCCTAACAAGAAACTAACCTAACCCCGTAACAACAAACAACCCTAACCTCCTAACAACAAACAACCTTAAACCCCTAACAACAAACAACACTAAACCTCTAACAACAAACAACACTAACACCCTAGCAACAAAAAACACTAAGCCCCAACAAGAAACAAGACTAAACCCCTAAAAACAAACACTAACCCCCTAACAACAAACAACACTAAACCCCTAACAAGAAACTAAAATAACCCTGTAACAACAAACAACCCTAAACTCCTAACAACAAACAACCCTAACCCCCTAACAAACAACAACACTAACCCCCTAACCACAAACAACACTAATACCCTAACAACAAAAACTACTAAACCCCAACAAGAAACAACCCTCAACCCCTAACAACAAACACTAACCCCGTAACAACAAACAACACCAAACCCCTAACAACAAACAACACTAACACCCTAACAACAAAAACCACTAAACCCCAACAAGAAACAACACTAAACCCCTAAAAACAAACACTAACCCCCTAACAACAAACAACACTAAACCCCTAACAAAAAACTAACCTAACCCTGTAACAACAAACAACCCTAACCTCCTAACAACAAACAACCCTAAGCCCCTAACAAACAACAACACTAACCCCCTAACCACAAACAACACTAACACCCTAAAAAAAAAACTACTAAACCCCAACAACAAACAACCCTAACCTCCTAACAACAAACAACCTTAAACCCCTAACAACAAACAACCCTAAACCCCTAACAACAAACAACACTAACACCCTAACAACAAAAACTACTAAACCCCAAAAAGAAACAACACTAAACCCCTAACAACAAACACTAACCCCCTAACAACAAACAACACTAAACCCCTAACAAGAAACTAACCTAACCCTGTAACAACAAACAACCCTAACCTCCTAACAACAAACCACCTTAACCCCCTAACAACAAACAACCCTAAACCCCTAACAACAAACAATCCTAACCCCCTAACAACCAACAACTCTCACCCCCTAACCACAAACAACACTAACACCCTAACCACAAACAACACTAACACCCTAACAACAAAAACTGCTAAACCCCAAAAAGAAACAACCCTAAACCCCTAACAACACTAACCCCCTAGCAACAAACCACACTAAACCCCTAACAAGAAACTAACCTAACCCCTTAACAACAAACAACGCTAACCTCCTAACAACAAACAACCTTAAACCCCTAACAACAAACAACACTAAACCTCTCACAACAAACAACACTAACACCCTAACAACAAAAAACACTAAGCCCCAACAAGAAACAAGACTAAACCCCTAAAAACAAACACTAACCCCATAACAACAAACAACACTAAACCCCTAACAAGAAACTAAAATAACCCCGTAACAACAAACAACCCTAACCTCCTAACAACAAACAACCTTAAACCCCTAACAACAAACAACCCTAAACCCCTAACAACAAACAACACTAACAACCTAACAACAAAAACCACTAAACCCCAACAAGAAACAACACTAAACCCCTAACAACAAACACTAACCCCCTAACAACAAACAACACTAAACCCCTAACAAGAAACTAACCTAACCCTGTAACAACAAACAACCCTAACCTCCTAACAACAAAAAACCTTAACCCCCTAACAACAAACAACCCTAAACCCCTAACAACAAACAATCCTAACCCCCTAACAACCAACAACTCTCACCCCCTAACCACAAACAACACTAACACCCTAACCACAAACAACACTAACCCCGTAAGAACAAACAACACTAACCCCCTAACCACAAACAACACTAACACCCTAACAACAAAAACTACTAAACCCCAAAAAGAAACAACCCTAAACCCCTAACAACAAACACTAACCCCCTAACAACAAACAACACTAAACCCCTAACAAGAAACTAACCTAACCCCGTAACAACAAACAACCCTAACCTCCTAACAACAAACAACCTTAAACCCCTAACAACAAACAACCCTAAACCCCTAACAACAAACAACACTAACACCCTAACAACAAAAAACACTAAACCCCAACAAGAAACAACACTAAACCCCTAACAACAAACACTAACCCCCTAACAACAAACAACACTAAACCCTTAACAAGAAACTAACCTAACCCTGTAACAAAAAACAACCCTAACCTCCTAACAACAAACCACCTTGACCCCCTAACAACAAACAACCCTAAACCCCTAACAACAAACAATCCTAACCCCCTAACAACCAACAACTCTCACCCCCTAACCACAAACAACACTAACACCCTAACCACAAAAAACACTAACCCCGTAAGAACAAACAACACTAACCCCCTAACAACAAACAACACTAACACCCTAACAACAAAAACCACTAAACCCCAACAAGAAACAACACTAAACCCCTAACAACAAACACTAACCCCCTAACAACAAGCAACACTAAACCCCTAACAAGAAACTAACCTAACCCTGTAACAACAAACAGCCCTAACCTCCTAACAGCAAACAACCTTAAACCCCTAACAACAAACAACCCTAAACCCCTAACAACAAACAACACTAACACCCTAACAACAAAAACCACTAAACCCCAACAAGAAACAACACTAAACCCCTAACAACAAACACTAACCCCCTAACAACAAACAACACTAAACCCCTAACAAGAAACTAACCTAACCCTGTAACAACAAACAGCCCTAACCTCCTAACAACAAACCACCTTAACCCACTAACAACAAACAACCCTAAACCACTAATAACAAACAATCCTAACCCTCTAAAAACCAACAACTCTCACCCCCTAACCACAAACAACACTAACACCCTAACCACAAAAACACTAACCCCGTAAGAACAAACAACACTAACCCCCTAACAACAAGCAACACTAACACCCTAACAACAAAAACTACTAAACCCCAAAAAGAAGCAACCCTAAACCCCTAACAACAAACACTAACCCCCTAACAACAAACAACACTAAACCCCTAACAAGAAACTAACCTAACCCCGTAACAACAAACAACCCTACCCTCCTAACAACAAACAACCTTAAACCGCTAACAACAAACAACCCTAAACCCCTAACAACAAACAACACTAACACCTAACAACAAAAACCACTAAACCCCAACAAGAAACAACCCTATACCCCTAACAACAAACACTAACCCCCTAACAACAAACAACACTAAACCCCTAACAAGAAACTAACCTAACCCTGTAACAACAAACAACCCTAACCTCCTAACAACAAACAACCTTAACCCCCTAACAACAAACAACCCTAAACCCCTAACAACAAACAATCCTAACCCTGTAACAACCAACAACGCACACCCCCTAACCACAAACAACACTAACACCCTAACCACAAACAACACTAACCCCGTAAGAACAAACAACACTAACCACCTAACAACAAACAACACTAACACCCTAACAACAAAAAACACTAAACCCAACAAGAAACAACCCTAAACACCTAACAACAAACACTAACCCCCAGCAACAAACAACACTAAACCCCTAACAAGAAACTACCCTAACCCTGTAACAACAAACCACCCTAACCTCCTAACAACAACCCTAACCGCCTAACAAACAACAACACTAACTCCCTAACCACAAACAACACTAACACCCTAGCAACAAAAACTACTAAACCCCCACAAGAAACAACACTAAACCCCTAACAGCAAACACTAACCCCCTAACAACAAACAACACTAAACCCCTAACAAGAAACTAACCTAACCCCGTAACAACAAACAACCCTAACCTCATAACAACAAACAACCTTAAACCCCTAACAACAAACAACCCTAAACCCCTAACAACCAACAACTCTCACCCCCTAACCACAAACAACACTAACACCCTAACCACAAACAAC
The DNA here is from genome assembly GCF_030014295.1 of Loxodonta africana. NCBI lineage: Eukaryota > Metazoa > Chordata > Mammalia > Proboscidea > Elephantidae > Loxodonta > Loxodonta africana. The sequence goes on along the minus strand of NW_026975261.1, from coordinate 1,210,479 downwards.
ACTAACACCCTAACAACAAAAACTTCTAAACCCCAAAAAGAAACAACCCTAAACCCCTAACAACAAACACTAACCCCCTAGCAACAAACTACACTAAACCCCTAACAAGAAACTAACCTAACCCCGTAACAACAAACAACCCTAACCTCCTAACAACAAACAACCTTAAACCCCTAACAACAAACAACCCTAAACCCCTAACAACAAACAACACTAACACCCTAACAACAAAAAACACTAAACCCCAACAAGAAACAACACTAAACCCCTAACAACAAACACTAACCCCCTAACAACAAACAACACTAAACCCTTAACAAGAAACTAACCTAACCCTGTAACAAAAAAAAACCCTAACCTCCTAACAACAAACCACCTTAACCCCCTAACAACAAACAACCCTAAACCCCTAACAACAAACAATCCTAACCCCCTAACAACCAACAACTCTCACCCCCTAACCACAAACAACACTAACACCCTAACCACAAACAACACTAACCCCGTAAGAACAAACAACACTAACCCCCTAACAACAAACAACACTAACACCCTAACAGCAAAAACCACTAAACCCCAACAAGAAACAACACTAAACCCCTAACAACAAACACTAACCCCCTAACAACAAACAACACTAAACCCCTAACAAGAAACTAACCTAACCCTGTAACAACAAACAACCCTAACATCCTAACAACAAACATCCTTAACCCCCTAACAACAAACAACCCTAAACCCCTAACAACAAACAATCCTAACCCCCTAATAACCAACAACGCACACCCCCTAAACACAAACAACACTAACACCCTAACCACAATCAACACTAACCCTGTAAGAACAAACTACACTAACCCCCTAACAACAAACAACACTAACACCCTAACAACAAAAACTACTAAACCCCAACAAGATACAACCCTAAACCCCTAACAACAAACACTAACCCCCTAACAACAAACAACACTAAACCCCTAACAAGAAACTAACCTAACCCCGTAACAACAAACAACCCTAACCTCCTAACAACAAACAACCTTAAACCCCTAACAACAAACAACCCTAAACCCCTAACAACAAACAACACTAACACCCTAACAACAAAAACCACTAAACCCCAACAAGAAACAACACTAAACCCCTAACAACAAACACTAACCCCCTAACAACAAACAACACTAAACCCCTAACAAGAAACTAACCTAACCCTGTAACAACAAACAACCCTAACCTCCTAACAACAAACCACCTTAACCCCCTAACAACAAACAACCCTAAACCCCTAACAACAAACAATCCTAACCCCCTAACAACCAACAACTCTCACCCCCTAACCACAAACAACACTAACACCCTAACCACAAACAACACTAACACCCTAACAACAAAAACTACTAAACCCCAAAAAGAAACAACCCTAAACCCCTAACAACAAACACTAACCCCCTAGCAACAAACTACACTAAACCCCTAACAAGAAACTAACCTAACCCCGTAACAACAAACAACCCTAACCTCCTAACAACAAACAACCTTAAACCCCTAACAACAAACAACACTAAACCTCTAACAACAAACACTAACACCCTAGCAACAAAAAACACTAAGCCCCAACAAGAAACAAGACTAAACCCCTAAAAACAAACACTAACCCCCTAACAACAAACAACACTAAACCCCTAACAAGAAACTAAAATAACCCTGTAACAACAAACAACGCTAACCTCCTAACAACAAACAACCCTAACCCCCTAACAAACAACAACACTAACCCCCTAACCACAAACAACACTAATACCCTAACAACAAAAACTACTAAACCCCAACAAGAAACAACCCTCAACCCCTAACAACAAACACTAACCCCGTAACAACAAACAACACCAAACCCCTAACAACAAACAACACTAACACCCTAACAACAAAAACCACTAAACCCCAACAAGAAACAACACTAAACCCCTAAAAACAAACACTAACCCCCTAACAACAAACAACACTAAACCCCTAACAAAAAACTAACCTAACCGTGTAACAACAAACAACCCTAACCTCCTAACAACAAACAACCCTAAGCCCCTAACAAACAACAACACTAACCCCCTAACCACAAACAACACTAACACCCTAAAAAAAAAACTACTAAACCCCAACAACAAACAACCCTAACCTCCTAACAACAAACAACCTTAAACCCCTAACAACAAACAACCCTAAACCCCTAACAACAAACAACACTAACACCCTAACAACAAAAACTACTAAACCCCAAAAAGAAACAACACTAAACCCCTAACAACAAACACTAACCCCCTAACAACAAACAACACTAAACCCCTAACAAGAAACTAACCTAACCCTGTAACAACAAACAACCCTAACCTCCTAACAACAAACCACCTTAACCCCCTAACAACAAACAACCCTAAACCCCTAACAACAAACAATCCTAACCCCCTAACAACCAACAACTCTCACCCCCTAACCACAAACAACACTAACATCCTAACCACAAACAACACTAACACCCTAACAACAAAAACTGCTAAACCCCAAAAAGAAACAACCCTAAACCCCTAACAACACTAACCCCCTAGCAACAAACCACACTAAACCCCTAACAAGAAACTAACCTAACCCCTTAACAACAAACAACGCTAACCTCCTAACAACAAACAACCTTAAACCCCTAACAACAAACAACACTAAACCTCTAACAACAAACAACACTAACACCCTAACAACAAAAAACACTAAGCCCCAACAAGAAACAAGACTAAACCCCTAAAAACAAACACTAACCCCCTAACAACAAACAACACTAAACCCCTAACAAGAAACTAAAATAACCCCGTAACAACAAACAACCCTAACCTCCTAACAACAAAGAACCTTAAACCCCTAACAACAAACAACCCTAAACCCCTAACAACAAACAACACTAACAACCTAACAACAAAAACCACTAAACCCCAACAAGAAATAACACTAAACCCCTAACAACAAACACTAACCCCCTAACAACAAACAACACTAAACCCCTAACAAGAAACTAACCTAACCCTGTAACAACAAACAACCCTAACCTCCTAACAACAAAAAACCTTAACCCCCTAACAACAAACAACCCTAAACCCCTAACAACAAACAATCCTAACCCCCTAACAACCAACAACTCTCACCCCCTAACCACAAACAACACTAACACCCTAACCACAAACAACACTAACCCCGTATGAACAAACAACACTAACCCCCTAACCACAAACAACACTAACACCCTAACAACAAAAACTACTAAACCCCAAAAAGAAACAACCCTAAACCCCTAACAACAAACACTAACCCCCTAACAACAAACAACACTAAACCCCTAACAAGAAACTAACCTAACCCCGTAACAACAAACAACCCTAACCTCCTAACAACAAACAACCTTAAACCCCTAACAACAAACAACCCTAAACCCCTAACAACAAACAACACTAACACCCTAACAACAAAAAACACTAAACCCCAACAAGAAACAACACTAAACCCCTAACAACAAACACTAACCCCCTAACAACAAACAACACTAAACCCTTAACAAGAAACTAACCTAACCCTGTAACAAAAAACAACCCTAACCTCCTAACAACAAACCACCTTAACCCCCTAACAACAAACAACCCTAAACCCCTAACAACAAACAATCCTAACCCCCTAACAACCAACAACTCTCACCCCCTAACCACAAACAACACTAACACCCTAACCACAAACAACACTAACCCCGTAAGAACAAACAACACTAACCCCCTAACAACAAACAACACTAACACCCTAACAACAAAAACCACTAAACCCCAACAAGAAACAACACTAAACCCCTAACAACAAACACTAACCCCCTAACAACAAGCAACACTAAACCCCTAACAAGAAACTAACCTAACCCTGTAACAACAAACAGCCCTAACCTCCTAACAGCAAACAACCTTAAACCCCTAACAACAAACAACCCTAAACCCCTAACAACAAACAACACTAACACCCTAACAACAAAAACCACTAAACCCCAACAAGAAACAACACTAAACCCCTAACAACAAACACTAACCCCCTAACAACAAACAACACTAAACCCCTAACAAGAAACTAACCTAACCCTGTAACAACAAACAGCCCTAACCTCCTAACAACAAACCACCTTAACCCCCTAACAACAAACAACCCTAAACCCCTAATAACAAACAATCCTAACCCTCTAAAAACCAACAACTCTCACCCCCTAACCACAAACAACACTAACACCCTAACCACAAAAACACTAACCCCGTAAGAACAAACCACACTAACCCCCTAACAACAAGCAACACTAACACACTAACAACAAAAACTACTAAACCCCAAAAAGAAGCAACCCTAAACCCCTAACAACAAACACTAACCCCCTAACAACAAACAACACTAAACCCCTAACAAGAAACTAACCTAACCCCGTAACAACAAACAACCCTACCCTCCTAACAACAAACAACCTTAAACCGCTAACAACAAACAACCCTAAACCCCTAACAACAAACAACACTAACACCTAACAACAAAAACCACTAAACCCCAACAAGAAACAACCCTATACCCCTAACAACAAACACTAACCCCCTAACAACAAACAACACTAAACCCCTAACAAGAAACTAACCTAACCCTGTAACAACAAACAACCCTAACCTCCTAACAACAAACAACCTTAACCCCCTAACAACAAACAACCCTAAACCCCTAACAACAAACAATCCTAACCCCGTAACAACCAACAACGCACACCCCCTAACCACAAACAACACTAACACCCTAACCACAAACAACACTAACCCCGTAAGAACAAACACTAACCACCTAACAACAAACAACACTAACACCCTAACAACAAAAAACACTAAACCCAACAAGAAACAACCCTAAACACCTAACAACAAACACTAACCCCCAGCAACAAACAACACTAAACCCCTAACAAGAAACTACCCTAACCCTGTAACAACAAACCACCCTAACCTCCTAACAACAAACCACCTTAACCCCCTAACAACAAACAACCCTAAACCCCTAACAACAAACAATCCTAACCCCCTAACAACCAACAACGCACACCCCCTAACCACAAACAACACTAACACCCTAACCACAAACAACACTAACCCCGTAAGAACAAACAACACTAACCCCCTAACAACAAACAACACTAACACCCTAACAACAAAAACTACTAAACCCCAACAAGAAACAACCCTAAACCCCTAACAACAAACACTAACCCCCTAACAACAAACAACACTAAACCCCTAACAAGAAACTAACCTAACCCCGTAACAACAAATAACCCTAACCTCCTAACAACAAACAACCTTAAACCCCTAAAAACAAACAACCCTAAACCCCTAACAACAAACAACACTAACACCCTAACAACAAAAACCACTAAACCCCAACAAGAAACAACACTAAACCCCTACCAACAAACACTAACCCCCTAACAACAAACAACACTAAACCGCTAACAAGAAACTAACCTAACCCTGTAACAACAAAGAACACTAACCTCCTAACAACAAACAACCCTAACCCCCTAACAAACAACAACACTAACCCCCTATCCACAAACAACACTAACACCCTAACAACAAAAACTACTAAACCCCAACAAGAAACAACCCTAAACCCCTAACAACAAACACTAACCCCCTAACAACAAACAACACTAAACCCCTAACAAGAAACTAACCTAACCCCGTAACAACAAACAACCCTAACCTCCTAACAACAAACAACCTTAAACCCCTAACAACAAACAACACTAACACCCTAACAACAAAAACCACTCAACCCCTACAAGAAACAACACTAAACCCCTAACAACAAACACTAACCCCCTAACAACAAACAACACAAAACCCCTAACAAGAAACTAACCTAACCCCGTAACAACAAACAACCCTAAACCCCTAACAACAAACAACACTAACACCCTAACAATAAAAACCACTAAACCCGAACAAGAAACAACACTAAACCCCTAACAGCAAACACTAACCCCCTAACAACAAACAACACTAAACCCCTAACAAGAAACTAACCTAACCCTGTAAAAACAAACAACCCTAACCTCCTAACAACAAACAACCCTAACCCCCTAACAAACAACAACACTAACCCCCTATCCACAAACAACACTAACACCCTAACAACAAAAACTACTAAACCCCAACAAGAACCAACCCTAAACCCGTAACAACAAACACTAACCCCCTAACAACAAACAACACTAAACCTCTAACAAGAAACTAACCTAACCCTGTAACAACAAACCTCCCTAACCTCCTAACAACAAACAACCTTAACCCCCTAACAACAAACAACCCTAAACCCCTAACAACAAACAACACTAACACCCTAACAACAAAAAACACTAAACCCCAACAAGAAACAACCCTAAACCCCTAACAACAAACACTAACCCCCTAGCAACAAACCACACTAAACCCCTAACAAGAAATTAACCTAACCCCGTAACAACAAACAACCCTAACCTCCTAACAACAGACAACCTTAAACCCCTAACAACAAACAACCCTAAACCTCTAACAACAAACAACACTACCACCCTAACAACAAAAAACACTAAACCCCAACAAGAAACAAGACTAAACCCCTAACAACAAACACTAACCTCCTAACAACAAACAACACTAAACCCCTAACAAGAAACTAACCTAACCCTGTAACAACAAACAACCCTAACCTCCTAACAACAAACAACCCTAACCCCCTAACAAACAACAACACTAACCCCCTAACCACAAACAACACTAATACCCTAACAACAAAAAGTACTAAACCCCAACAAGAAACAACCCTAAACCCCTAACAACAAACAACACTAACACCCTAACAACAAAAACCACTAAACCCCAACAAGAAACAACACTAAACCCCTAACAACAAACACTAACCCCCAACAACAAACATCACTAAACCCCTAACAAGAAACTAACCTAACCCTGTAACAACAAACAGCCCTAACCTCCTAACAACAAACCACCTTAACCCCCTAACAACAAACAACCCTAAACCCCTAACAACAAACAATCCTAACCCCCTAACAACCAACAACTCTCACCCCCTAACCACAAACAACACTAACACCCTAACCACAAACAACACTAACCCCGTAAGAACAAACAACACTAACCCCCTAACCACAAACAACACTAACACCCTAACAACAAAAACTACTAAACCTCAAAAAGAAACAACCCTAAACCCCTAACAACAAACACTAACCCCCTAACAACAAACAACACTAAACCCCTAACAAGAAACTAACCTAACCCCGTAACAACAAACAACCCTAATCTCCTAACAACAAACAACCTTAAACCCCTAACAACAAACAACCCTAAACCCCTAACAACAAACAGCACTAACACCCTAACAACAAAAAACACTAAACCCCAACAAGAAACAACACTAAACCCCTAACAACAAACACTAACCCCCTAACAAAAAACAACACTAAACCCTTAACAAGAAACTAACCTAACCCTGTAACAAAAAACAACCCTAACCTCCTAACAACAAACAACCTTAACCCCCTAACAACAAACAATCCTAACCCTCTAACAACCAACAACGCTCACCCCCTAACCACAAACAACACTAACACCCTAACCACAAACAACACTAACCCCGTAAGAACAAACAACACTAACACCCTAACAACAAACAACACTAAACCCCTAACAAGAAACTAACCTAAGCCTGTAACAACAAACAACCCTAACCTCCTAACAACGAACCACCTTAACCCCCTAACAACAAACAACCCTAAACCCCTAACAACAAACAATTCTAACCCCCTAACAACCAACAACTCTCACCCCCTAACCACAAACAACACTAACACCCTAACCACAAACAACACTAACACCCTAACAACAAAAACTACTAAACCCCAAAAAGAAACAACCCTAAACCCCTAACAACAAACACTAACCCCCTAGCAACAAACCACACTAAACCCCTAACAAGATACTAACCTAACCCCGTAACAACAAACAACCCTAACCTCTTAACAACAGACAACCTTAAACCCCTAACAACAAACAACCCTAAACCTCTAACAACAAACAACACTAACACCCTAACAACAAAAACCACTAAACCCCAACAAGAAACAACACTAAACCCCTAACAACAAACACTAACCCCCTAACAACAAACAACACTAAACCCCTAACAAGAAACTAACCTAACCCTGTAACAACAAACAACCCTAACCTCCTAACAACAAACAACCCTAACCCCCTAACAAACAACAACACTAACCCCCTAACCACAAACAACACTAATACCCTAACAACAAAAACTACTAAACCCCAAAAAGAAACAACCCTAAACCCCTAACAACAAACACTAACCCCCTAACAACAAACAACACTAAACCCCTAACAAGATACTAACCTAACCCCGTAACAACAAACAACCCTAACCTCCTAACAACAAACAACCTTAAACCCCTAACAACAAACAACCCTAAACCCCTAACAACAAACAACACTAACACCCTAACAACAAAAACCACTAAACCCCAACAAGAAACAACACTAAACCCCTAACAACAAACACTAACCCCCTAACAACAAACAACACTAAACCCCTAACAAGAAACTAACCTAACCCTGTAACAACAAAAAGCCCTAACCTCCTAACAACAAACCACCTTAACCCCCTAACAACTAACAACCCTAAACCCCTAACAACAAACAATCCTAACCCCCTAACAACCAACAACTCTCACCCCCTAACCACAAACAACACTAACACCCTAACCACAAACAACACTAACCCCGTAAGAACAAAAAACCCTAACTCCCTAACCACAAACAACACTAACACCCTAACAACAAAAACTACTAAACCCCAAAAAGAAACAACCCTAAACCCCTAACAACAAACACTAACCCCCTAACAACAAACAACACTAAACCCCTAACAAGAAACTAACCTAACCCTGTAACAACAAACAACCCTAACCTCCTAACAACAAACAACCTTAAACCCCTAACAACAAACAACCCTAAACCCCTAACAACAAACAGCACTAACACCCTAACAACAAAAAACACTAAACCCCAACAAGAAACAACACTAAACCCCTAACAACAAACACTAACCCCCTAACAACAAACAACACTAAACCCTTAACAAGAAACTAACCTAACCCTGTAATAAAAAACAACCCTAACCTCCTAACAACAAACAACTTTAACCCCCTAACAACAAACAATCCTAACCCTCTAACAACCAACAACGCTCACCCCCTAACCACAAACAACACTAACACCCTAACCACAAACAACACTAACACCCTAAAAACAAACAACACTAACACCCTAACAACAAAAACTACTAAACCCCAACAAGAAACAACCCTAAACCCCTAACAACAAACACTAACCCCCTAACAACAAGCAACACTAAACCCCTAACAAGAAACTAACCTAACCCCGTAACAACAAACAACCCTAACCTCCTAACAGCAAACAACCTTAAACCCCTAACAACAAACAACCCTAAACCCCTGACAACAAACAACACTAACACCCTAACAACAAAAACCACTAAACCCCAACAAGAAACAACACTAAACCCCTAACAACAAACACTAACCCCCTAACAACAAACAACACTAAACCCCTAACAAGAAACTAACCTAACCCTGTAACAACAAACAACCCTAACCTCCTAACAACAAACAACCTTAACCCCCTAACAACAAACAACCCTAAACCCCTAACAACAAACAATCCTAACCCCGTAACAACCAACAACGCACACCCCCTAACCACAAACAACACTAACACCCTAACCACAAACAACACTAACCCCGTAAGAACAAACAACACTAACCCCCTAACAAAAAACAACACTAACACCCTAACAACAAAAACTACTAAACCCCAACAGGAAACAACCCTAAACCCCTAACAACAAACACTAACCCCCTAACAACAAACAACACTAAACCCCAACAAGAAACTAACCTAACCCCGTAACAACAAATAACCCTAACCTCCTAACAACAAACAACCTTAAACCCCTAAAAACAAACAACCCTAAAACCCTAACAACAAACAACACTAACACCCTAACAACAAAAACCACTAAACCCCAACAAGAAACAACACTAAACCCCTAACAACAAACACTAACCCCCTAACAACAAACAACACTAAACCCCTAACAAGAAACTAACCTAACCCTGTAACAACAAAGAACACTAACCTCCTAACAACAAACAATCCTAACCCCCTAACAAATAACAACACTAACCCCCTAAGAACAAACAACACTAACACCCTAACAACAAAAACTACTAAACCCAAACAAGAAAAAACCCTAAACCCCTAACAACAAACACTAACCCCCTAACAACAAACAACACTAAACCCCTAACAAGAAACTAACCTAACCCTGTAACAACAAACAGCCCTAACCTCCTAACAACAAACAACCTTAAACCCCTAACAACAAACAACCCTAAACCCCTAGCAACAAACAACACTAACACCCTAACAGCAAAAACCACTAAACCCCAACAAGAAACAACACTAAACCCCTAACAACAAACACTAGCCCCCTAACAACAAAAAACACTAAACCCCTAACAAGAAACTAACCTAACCCTGTAACAACAAACAGCCCTAACCTCCTAACAACAAACAACATTAACCCCCTAACAAGAAACAACCCTAAACCCCTAACAACAAACAATCCTAACCCGGTAACAACCAACAACTCTCACCCCCTAACCACAAACAACACTAACACCCTAACCACAAACAACACTAACCCCGTAAGAACAAACAACACTAACCCCCTAACAACAAACAACACTAAACCCCTAACAAGAAACTAACCTAACCCTGTAACAACAAACAACGCTAACGTCCTAACAACAAACAACCTTAACCCCCTAAACAACCAACAACACTAACCCCCTAACCACCAACAGCACTAACCCAGTAAAAACAAAAAAAACTAACCCCCTAACAACAACCAACACTTATCCCCTAAAAACAAACAACACTAACCCCCAACAAGAAAGAACCCAAATCCTCTAAGAACAAACAACTCTAACCCCCAACAACAAAAAACTCGGAACCCCTAACAACAAGCAACACTAACCCACTAACAACAAACAACCCTAAACCCGTAACAACAAACAACCCTTACCACCTAACAACCAACAGCACTAACCCCTAAGCAAAAACACTAACACCCTAACAACAAAACCCACTAAACCCTAACAAGAAACAACCCTAAACACCTAACAAAAAACAACACTAACCCCCTAACAACAAACAACACTAACACCCTAACAACAAAGATCCCTAACCCCCTAAAAACAAACAACACTAAGCCCCAACAACAAACAACACTAACCCTCTAACAACAACCCTAATCCCCTAACTACAAACAACACTAACCCACTAACAACAAACAAAACTAACCCCCTGAAAAACAACACAAACCCCAAACAGCAAACAACTCTCACACCCTAACAACAAACAACACTAACCCCCTAACAACAAACAACCCTAAACCCCTAACATCAAAGAACACTAACACCCTAACAACAAACAATCCTAACGCCGTAACAACAAACAACACTAACCCCCGAACAGCAAACAACACTAACACCCTAACAACAAAAACCACTAAAGCCCAACAAGAAACAACCCTAAATCCCTAAATACAAACAACAGTAACCCCCTAAAAACAAACAACACCAACACCCTAACAAGAAAAACTACTAAACCCCAACAAGAAACAACCTTAAACCCCTAAGAACTAACACTAACCCCCTAACAACAAACAACACTAAACCCTTAACAAGAAACTAACCTAACCCCGTAACAACAAACAACCCTAACCTCCTAACAACAAACAACCTTAAACCCCTAACAACAAACAACCCTAAACCCCTAACAACAAACAACACTAACACCCAACAACAAAAAACACTAAACCCCAACAAGAAACAACTAAACTCCTAACAACAAACACTAACCCCCTAACAACAAACAACACTAAACCCCTAACAGGAAACTAACCTAACCCCGTAACAACAAACAACCCTAAGCTCCTAACAACAAACAACCTTAAACCCCTAACAACAAACAACCCTAAACCCTAACAACAAACAACACTAACACCCTAACAACAAAAAACACTAAAACCCAACAAGAAACAACTCTAAACCCCTAACAACAAACTCTAACCCCCTAACAACAAACAACACTAAACCCCTAACAAGAAACTAACCTAACCCTGTAACAACAAACAACCCTAACCTCCTAACAACAAACAACCTTAACCCCCTAACAACAAACAACCCTAAACCCCTAACAACAAACAATCCTACCCCCTAAGAATCAACAACGCTCACCCCCTGACCACAAACAACACTAACACCCTAACCACAAACAACACTAACCCCCTAACAACAAACAACACTAACACCCTAACAACAAAAACCACTAAAGCCCACCAAGAAACAACCCTAAACCCCTAAATACAAACAACACTAACCCCCTAACCACAAACAACACTAACACCCTAACAACAAAAACCACTAAACCTCAAAAAGAAACAACCCGAAACCCCTAAAAAGAAACAACACTAACCACCTAACAACAACCCTAATCCCCTAACAACAAACAACCCTAACCCCCAACAACAAACTACTCTAACCCACTAACAACAAAGAACCCTAAGCCCCTAACAACAAAGAACCATAACTCTCTAACAAGAAACAACACTAGCCCCCTAACAAGAAAAAACACTAAACCCCTAACAACAAACACCACTAACCCCCTAACAACAATCCTAACAACCTAACAACAAACAACACTAACCCCCTAAAAATAAACTACTCTAAACCCCTAACAACAAACAACCCTAACCCCCTAACAACAAACAACCCTAAACCCCTAACAACAAACAACCCTAACCTTCTAACAGCAAACAACCCTAACCCCCAACAAACAACAACACTAACCCCCTAACCAAAAACAACACTAACACCCTAACAAAAAAAACTACTAAACCCCAACAAGAAACAACCCTAAATCCCTAACAACAAACACTAACCCCCTAACAACAAACAACACTAAACCCCTAACAAGAAACTAACCTAACCCCGTAACAACAAACAACCCTAACCTCCTAAAAACAAACAACCTTAAACCCCTAACAACAAACAACCCTAAACCCCTAACAACAAACAACACTAAATCCCTAACAACAAAAACCACTAAACCCCAACAAGAAACAACACTAAACCCCTAACAACAAACACTAACCCCCTAACAACAAACAACCCTAAACCCCTAACAACAAACAATCCTAACCCCCTAACAACCAACAACGCTCACCCCTAACCACAAACAACACTAACACCCTAACCACAAACAACACTAACCCCGTAAGAACAAACAACACTAACCCCCTAACCACAAACAACACTAACACCCTAACAACGAAAACTACTAAACCCCAACAAGAAACAACCCTAAACCCCTAACAACAAACACTAACCCCCTAACAACAAACAACTCTAAATCCCTAACAAGAAACTAACCTAACCCAGTAACAACAAACAACCCTAACCTCCTAACAACAAACAACCTTAACCCCCTAACAACAAACAACCCTAAACCCCTAACAACAAACAATCCTAACCCCCTAACAACCAACAACGCTCACCCCCTAACCACAAACAACACTAACACCCTAACAACAAAAACCACTAAAGCCCAAGAAGAAACAACCCTAAACCCCCAAATACAAACAACACTAACCCCCTAACCACAAACAACACTAACACCCTAACAACAAAAACCACTAAACCTCAACAGGAAACAACCCGAAACCCCTAAATAGAAACAACACTAACCACCTAACAACAACCCTAACCCCCTAACAACAAACAACCCTAACCCCAACAACAAACTACTCTAACCCACTAACAACAAACAACCCTAAACCCCTAACAACAAACAATCCTAACCCCCTAACAACCAACAACGCTCACCCCTAACCACAAACAACACTAACACCCTAACCACAAACAACACTAACCCCGTAAGAACAAACAACACTAACCGCCTAACCACAAACAACACTAACACCCTAACAACGAAAACTACTAAACCCCAACAAGAAACAACCCTAAACCCCTAACAACAAATACTAACCCCCTAACAACAAACAACTCTAAATCCCTAACAAGAAACTAACCTAACCCAGTAACAACAAACAACCCTAACCCCCTAACAACAAACAACCCTAACCCCAACAACAAACTACTCTAACCCACTAACAACAAACAACCCTACGCCCCTAACAACAAAGAATCCTAACTCTCTAACAAGAAAAAACCCTAACCCCCTAACAACAAAAAACACTAACCCCCTAATAACAAACACCACTAACCCCCTAACAACAATCCTAACAACCTAACAACAAACAACACTAACCCCCTAAAAATAAACTACTCTAAACCCCTAACAACAAACAAACCTAACCCCCTATCAACAAACAACCCTAAAACCCAAACAACAAACAACCCTAACCTTCTAACAACAAACAACCCTAACCCCCTAACAAACAACAACACTAACCCTCTAACCACAAACAACACTAACACCCTAACAACAAAAACTACTAAACCCCAACAAGAAACAACCCTAAACCCCTAACAACAAACACTAACCCCCTAACAACAAACAACACTAAACCCCTAACAGGAAACTAACCTAACCCCGTAACAACAAACAACCATAACCTCCTAACAACAAACAACCTTAACCCCCTAACAGCAAACAACCCTAAATCCCTAACAACAAACTATCCTAACCCCCTAACAACCAACAACGCTCACACCCTAACCAAAAACAGCACTAACACCCTAACCACAAACAACACTAACCCCGTAAGAACAAACAACACTAACCCCCTAACAACAAACAACACTAACACCCTAACAACAAAAACTACTAAACCCCAACAAGCAACACCCCTAAGCCCCTAACAACAAACACTAACCCCCAACAAAAAACAACTCTAAACACCTAAAAAGAAACTAACCTAACCCCGTAACAACAAACAACCCTAACCTCCTAACAACAAACAACCTTAAACCCCTAACAACAAACAACCCTAAACCCCTAACAACAAACAACACTAACACCCTAACAACAAAAACCACTAAACTCCAACAAGAAACAACACTGAACTCCTAACAACAAACACTAACCCCCTAACAACAAACAACACTAAACCCCTTACAACAAACACTAACCACCTAACAACAAACAGCACTAATCCCCTAACAAGAAAGTAACCTAACCCTGTAACAAGAAACAACCCTAACCTCCTAGCAACAAACAACCCTAACCCCCTAACAAACAACCCTAACTCCCTAACAAACAACAACACTAACCCCCTAACCGCAAACAACACTAACACCCTAACAACAAATACTACTAAACCCCAAAAAGAAACAACACTAAACCCCTAACAACAAACACTAACGCCCTAACACCAAACAACACTAAACCCCTAACAAGAAACTAACCTAACCCTGTAACAACAAACAGCTCTAACCTCCTAACAACAAACCACCTTAACCCCCTAACGACAAACAACCCTAAACCCCTAACAACAAACAATCCTAACCCCCTAACAACCAACAACTCTCACCCCCTAACCACAAACAACACTAACACCCTAACCACAAACAACACTAACCCCGTAAGAACAAACAACACTAACCCCCTAACCACAAACAACACTAACCCCTTAACAAGAAACTAACCTAACCCCGTAACAACAAACAGCCCTACCCTCCTAACAACAAACCACATTAACCCCCTAACAAGAAACAACCCTAAACCCCTAACAACAAACAATCCTAACCCGGTAACAACCAACAACTCTCACCTCCTAACCACAAACAACACTAACACCCTAACAACAAAAACTACTAAACCCCAACAAGAAACAACCCTAAACCCCTAACAACAAACACTAACCCCCTAACAACAAACAACACTAAATCCCTAACAAGAAACTAACCTATCCCCGTAACAACAAACAACCCTAACATCCTAACAACAAACAACCTTAAACCCCTAACAACAAACAACCCTAAACCCCTAACAACAAACAACACTAACACCCTAACAACAAAAACCACTAAACCCCAACAAGAAACAACACTAAACCCCTAACAACAAACACTAACCCCCTAACAACAAACAACACTAAACCCTTAACAAGAAACTAACCTAACCCTGTAACAAAAAACAACCCTAACCTCCTAACAACAAACAACCTTAACCCCCTAACAACAAACAACGCTAA
This sequence comes from Loxodonta africana, assembly GCF_030014295.1. Classification (NCBI taxonomy): domain Eukaryota; kingdom Metazoa; phylum Chordata; class Mammalia; order Proboscidea; family Elephantidae; genus Loxodonta; species Loxodonta africana. The sequence goes on along the minus strand of NW_026975261.1, from coordinate 1,193,997 downwards.
ACCCCTAACAACAAACAATCCTAACCCTCTAACAACCAACAACGCTCACCCCCTAACGACAAACAACACTAACACCCTAACCACAAACAACACTAACCCCGTAAGAACAAACAACACTAACCCCCTAACAGTAAACAACACTAACACCCTGACAAGAAACTAACCTAACCCCGTAACAACAAACAACCCTAACCTCCTAACAGCAAACAACCTTAAACCCCTAACAACAAACAACCCTAAACCCCTAACAACAAACAACACTAACACCCTAACAACATAAAGCACTAAACCCCAACAAGAAACAACACTAAACCCCTAACAACAAACACTAACCCCCTAACAACAAACAACACTAAACCCCTAACAAGAAACTAACCTAACCCTGTAACAACAAACAACCCTAACCTCCTAACAACAAACCACCTTAACCCCCTAACAACAAACAACCCTAAACCCCTAACAACAAACAATCCTAACCCTCTAACAACCAACAGCTCTCACCCCCTAACCACAAACAACACTAACACCCTAACCACAAACAACACTAACCCCGTAAGAACAAACAACACTAACCCCCTAACAACAAACAACACTAAACCCCTAACAAGAAACTAACCTAACCCTGTAACAACAAACAACCCTAACCTTCTAACAACAAACAACCTTAAACCCAAACCCTAGCCCTCACCATAAAAATAACCCTCACCCTATCCTGAACTTCATCCAAACACTAACCATAACCTTAACCCTAAACCTAGACCTAACCCAAACCCTAACCTTAAACCTAACTCTAAGAATAACGCTAGTCCATCTGTAACCCTAAACCGAACACTTACAATAGCCCTGAACCTAACCCTAAAATAATCCTAATCCTAACCCTAGACCTAATCCTAACCCTACCCCTAACCTTTACCCTAAATAGAACACTAAGTCTAACCCTCAACATGGACCTAAACCTAATTCTTACCCTACACCTAACCCTAATCCTAAACCAAACCCTAACTCTGACTATAACCCTAATCGTAACAATTACCCTAAACCCTCACCTTAACTGGAAAACTAACCGTAACCCGCACCCTAAATCCTAACCGTATCCCACAACCCTAACCCTAATGCTATCCCTAACCCTAACCCTAACATTAACCTGAAACCCCTGAGCCCTAATGATAAACCTAACCCTAACACAAACCCTAACCCTAACACCAAAGCCTAGCAAAAACCTTAACACTAACTCTCACCCTAACTCTAACACTAACCCGAAACCGAATCATGCACCTAACCCTAAGCCTAAACCAAACCTAACCATGACCAGAACCGCAAGGCCTAACCGGAACCCTCACCCAAACCCTAACCCTAAACTACACCTCTAACCCCTAACGCCTTATCATAACGGTAATCCTAACCCTAACCAACCCTAACCCTAAAACTAACCCTCACCCCAACCACAAAGCCTAACACAACCATGACCCTAACCCTAAACGTAACACTAAACTTAACCCTAACCTTAAATCTAACCCTAACCCTAAAACTGAACACAACCCCTGAACGTAACCCTAACCCTGAACATAACCTTAACACTAACCTGAAAACAAGCCCAAACCTTAGCCATAACCCTAACCCTCACCCTGTCTTAAACTTCACCCTATCCCTAACCTAAAACTCACCCTGACTTTAACCCTAACCCTCCCCATAAACCTAACCCTCACCTTAACCTTGGCCCACCTGTAACCCGAAACCTAACCCTTACAATAACTCTGACCCTAATCCTCGCCCTAAACCTAATTCTAATTCTAACCCTGACCCTAACCCTAACCTAACCTTAACCCTATCTTTAAGCCTACCATAAACTTAAACCTAACCCTAACCCTTAACCTTAACTCTAACCCTAACCCTAGCCCTAACCCTAACCTGAACGGTAACACTTACCCAGAACCCTCACCTTAACTGTAAATGTAACTCTAACTCTTACCCTAACCCTAAACTTAACCCTAACTATAACCTTAACCTAAACCTAACTGAAACAGTAACCCTTAACCCTAACTCGAATCCTAATCCTTAGCCTAAAACTAACCTTAACCCTAAACCTAACCCTAACCACTGACCCTAACTCTAACCCTAACCCTAAGCCGAACCCTCACCCTTAACCAGAATTTCACCCTAAAGCATAACGCTAAGCGTACCCTCACTTCACTCAAACCCGAACCCTAAGCAAAACTAACACTAACACTACACGTAACCCTAACCCTAAACCTAACCCTAACCCTGACTCTGACCTGAACCCAAACCCCTAACCCCAACCCTCTCGCTTCACATAAACTTCTCTGTAACCCTAGCCCTAAAACTAAACGTAACACTAAATCTCCCCTAACCCTGACCGTACCATAAACGTAACCCTAACTCTAAACTCAAAACTAACCCTGACCCTAACCCTAACTCTAACCCTAATCCTAACCCTAAAACTTACCCTACACACTCAGCTTCAATGGAAACCTAGCACTAACCCTCATCTTACCATCTAAACCTAACCTCAACCCTTAACCTAACCCTATCTATAACCTTCACCTAGCCCTAAACCTAAACATGACTTAACCCTAACACTAACCCTAACCCTAAATCTAAACCGAACCTTAACCCTACACTTAATCCTAACCTAAGCTCTAACCCTAACCCCTAACGCTAACCCTAAGCTCAACCCTCACCCTTCAATTAAACTTTACCCCAGCTGTAGCCCTAACCCTAAGCCGAACCCTAAACCTGACCCTAACATTAACCCAAACACCTAACCCTAACCCTAAGCCTAATCCTAACCCTAACCCTAACCTTAACCCAAATGCCTAACCCTAACCCTAACCCTCATCCTTAACCTAAACTTCACCCTAAACCTAAGGCTAACCCTAACCCTGAAAGTAAAGCTAACCCTTAACTATCCCCTAACTCTAGCCCTGACCCTAAACCTAATGCTAACCCTAGCCCTAACAGTAACACCCTAAAACATCAGCTTAATGTAAACTTAACACTAACCCTCCCATGAACCCCTAACCCTGACCCTACCCCGCATCCTACACCTAACCCAGACCTAAACCTAACCCTTTCTCTAACCCTAAATTAACCCTAACCTTAACTCTACCCTAACCCTAACAACAACTCTAAACCTGACCATAACCATCATCCTAAACCCTAGCACTAACTCCAACTCTAAATCTAACCCTAAGCTAGCCCTACCCTTTACCGTAAACCTAGCCTTAACCCTAACCTTACCCCTACCCAAACCCTAACGCTATACCTAACCCGAACACTAACCTTAACCCTACTCTAACCTTAAGCCTAACCCTGACTATTAACTGAAACTTCACCCTAACCCTAAGCCTAACTCTAACTCTAACCCTAACCATAACAATTACCCTAAACCCTCGCCTTAACTGTAAACCTAACCCTAACCCTCACCCTAATCCTTAACCGTATCCCCAACCCGAAACCTAACGCTATCCCCAAACTTATCCCTAACCCTAACCCTAATACGAACAGTAACCCAAATCTAACCCTAACCCTAATATTAAACCTAAACTTAAATCTACCCTAACCATAAACCTAACCCTAACACCCTAAACCTAACGTCTAACACCGTCTATAATCCTAACCCTTACCATAACCCTCACCCTTAACCTAAACTTCACACTAACCCTAAACCTAACCTAACGCTGACCCTAGACATAACGCCTAACCCTCACCGAACCCTAAACCTATCCTTAACACTAACCTGAACACAAACCCAAACCCTAGCCCTCACCATAAAAATAACCCTCACCCTATCCTGAACTTCATCCAAACACTAACCATAACCTTAACCCTAAACCTAGACCTAACCCAAACCCTAACCTTAAACCTAACTCTAAGAATAACGCTAGTCCATCTGTAACCCTAAACCGAACACTTACAATAGCCCTGAACCTAACCCTAAAATAATCCTAATCCTAACCCTAGACCTAATCCTAACCCTACCCCTAACCTTTACCCTAAATAGAACACTAAGTCTAACCCTCAACATGGACCTAAACCTAATTCTTACCCTACACCTAACCCTAATCCTAAACCAAACCCTAACTCTGACTATAACCCTAATTGTAACAATTACCCTAAACCCTCACCTTAACTGGAAAACTAACCGTAACCCGCACCCTAAATCCTAACCGTATCCCACAACCCTAACCCTAATGCTATCCCTAACCCTAACATTAACCTGAAACCCCTGAGCCCTAATGATAAACCTAACCCTAACACAAACCCTAACCCTAACACCAAAGCCTAGCAAAAACCTTAACACTAACTCTCACCCTAACTCTAACACTAACCCGAAACCGAATCATGCACCTAACCCTAAGCCTAAACCAAACCTAACCATGACCAGAACCGCAAGGCCTAACCGGAACCCTCACCCAAACCCTAACCCTAAACTGCACCTCTAACCCCTAACGCCTTATCATAACGGTAATCCTAACCCTAACCAACCCTAACCCTAAAACTAACCCTCACCCCAACCACAAAGCCTAACACAACCATGACCCTAACCCTAAACGTAACACTAAACTTAACCCTAACCTTAAATCTAACCCTAACCCTAAAACTGAACACAACCCCTGAACGTAACCCTAACCCTGAACATAACCTTAACACTAACCTGAAAACAAGCCCAAACCTTAGCCATAACCCTAACCCTCACCCTGTCTTAAACTTCACCCTATCCCTAACCTAAAACTCACCCTGACTTTAACCCTAACCCTCCCCATAAACCTAACCCTCACCTTAACCTTGGCCCACCTGTAATCCGAAACCTAACCCTTACAATAACTCTGACCCTAATCCTCGCCCTAAACCTAATTCTAATTCTAACCCTGACCCTAACCCTAACCTAACCTTAACCCTATCTTTAAGCCTACCATAAACTTAAACCTAACCCTAACCCTTAACCTTAACTCTAACCCTAACCCTAGCCCTAACCATAACCTGAACGGTAACACTTACCCAGAACCCTCACCTTAACTGTAAATGTAACTCTAACTCTTACCCTAACCCTAAACTTAACCCTAATTATAACCTTAACCTAAAAATAACTGAAACAGTAACCCTTAACCCTAACTCTAATCCTAATACTTAGCCTAAAACTAACCTTAACCCTAAACCTAACCCTAACCACTGACCCTAACTCTAACCCTAATCCTAACCCTAAAACTTACCCTACACACTCAGCTTCAATGGAAACCTAGCACTAACCCTCATCTTACCATCTAAACCTAACCTCAACCCTTAACCTAACCCTATCTATAACCTTCACCTAGCCCTAAACCTAAACATGACTTAACCCTAACACTAACCCTAACCCTAAATCTAAACCGAACCTTAACCCTACACTTAATCCTAACCTAAGCTCTAACCCTAACCCCTAACGCTAACCCTAAGCTCAACCCTCACCCTTCAATTAAACTTTACCCCAGCTGTAGCCCTAACCCTAAGCCGAACCCTAAACCTGACCCTAACATTAACCCAAACACCTAACCCTAACCCTAAGCCTAATCCTAAACCTAACCCTAACCTTAACCCAAATGCCTAACCCTAACCCTAACCCTCATCCTTAACCTAAACTTCACCCTAAACCTAAGGCTAACCCTAACCCTGAAAGTAAAGCTAACCCTTAACTATCCCCTAACTCTAGCCCTGACCCTAAACCTAATGCTAACCCTAGCCCTAACAGTAACACCCTAAAACATCAGCTTAATGGAAACTTAACACTAACCCTCCCATGAACCCCTAACCCTAACCCTACCCCGCATCCTACACCTAACCCAGACCTAAACCTAACCCTTTCTCTAACCCTAAATTAACCCTAACCTTAACTCTACCCTAACCCTAACAACAACTCTAAACCTGACCATAACCATCATCCTAAACCCTAGCACTAACTCCAACTCTAAATCTAACCCTAAGCTAGCCCTACCCTTTACCGTAAACCTAGCCTTAACCCTAACCTTACCCCTACCCAAACCCTAACGCTATACCTAACCCGAACACTAACCTTAACCCTACTCTAACCTTAAGCCTAACCCTGACTATTAACTGAAACTTCACCCTAACCCTAAGCCTAACTCTAACTCTAACCCTAACCATAACAATTACCCTAAACCCTCGCCTTAACTGTAAACCTAACCCTAACCCTCACCCTAATCCTTAACCGTATCCCCAACCCTAAACCTAACGCTATCCCCAAACTTATCCCTAACCCTAACCCTAATACGAACAGTAACCCAAATCTAACCCTAACCCTAATATTAAACCTAAACTTAAATCTACCCTAACCATAAACCTAACCCTAACACCCTAAACCTAACGTCTAACACCGTCTATAATCCTAACCCTTACCATAACCCTCACCCTTAACCTAAACTTCACACTAACCCTAAACCTAACCTAACGCTGACCCTAGACATAACGCCTAACCCTCACCGAACCCTAAACCTATCCTTAACACTAACCTGAACACAAACCCAAACCCTAGCCCTCACCATAAAAATAACCCTCACCCTATCCTGAACTTCATCCAAACACTAACCATAACCTTAACCCTAAACCTAGACCTAACCCAAACCCTAACCTTAAACCTAACTCTAAGAATAACGCTAGTCCATCTGTAACCCTAAACCGAACACTTACAATAGCCCTGAACCTAACCCTAAAATAATCCTAATCCTAACCCTAGACCTAATCCTAACCCTACCCCTAACCTTTACCCTAAATAGAACACTAAGTCTAACCCTCAACATGGACCTAAACCTAATTCTTACCCTACACCTAACCCTAATCCTAAACCAAACCCTAACTCTGACTATAACCCTAATTGTAACAATTACCCTAAACCCTCACCTTAACTGGAAAACTAACCGTAACCCGCACCCTAAATCCTAACCGTATCCCACAACCCTAACCCTAATGCTATCCCTAACCCTAACATTAACCTGAAACCCCTGAGCCCTAATGATAAACCTAACCCTAACACAAACCCTAACCCTAACACCAAAGCCTAGCAAAAACCTTAACACTAACTCTCACCCTAACTCTAACACTAACCCGAAACCGAATCATGCACCTAACCCTAAGCCTAAACCAAACCTAACCATGACCAGAACCGCAAGGCCTAACCGGAACCCTCACCCAAACCCTAACCCTAAACTGCACCTCTAACCCCTAACGCCTTATCATAACGGTAATCCTAACCCTAACCAACCCTAACCCTAAAACTAACCCTCACCCCAACCACAAAGCCTAACACAACCATGACCCTAACCCTAAACGTAACACTAAACTTAACCCTAACCTTAAATCTAACCCTAACCCTAAAACTGAACACAACCCCTGAACGTAACCCTAACCCTGAACATAACCTTAACACTAACCTGAAAACAAGCCCAAACCTTAGCCATAACCCTAACCCTCACCCTGTCTTAAACTTCACCCTATCCCTAACCTAAAACTCACCCTGACTTTAACCCTAACCCTCCCCATAAACCTAACCCTCACCTTAACCTTGGCCCACCTGTAATCCGAAACCTAACCCTTACAATAACTCTGACCCTAATCCTCGCCCTAAACCTAATTCTAATTCTAACCCTGACCCTAACCCTAACCTAACCTTAACCCTATCTTTAAGCCTACCATAAACTTAAACCTAACCCTAACCCTTAACCTTAACTCTAACCCTAACCCTAGCCCTAACCATAACCTGAACGGTAACACTTACCCAGAACCCTCACCTTAACTGTAAATGTAACTCTAACTCTTACCCTAACCCTAAACTTAACCCTAATTATAACCTTAACCTAAAAATAACTGAAACAGTAACCCTTAACCCTAACTCTAATCCTAATACTTAGCCTAAAACTAACCTTAACCCTAAACCTAACCCTAACCACTGACCCTAACTCTAACCCTAATCCTAACCCTAAAACTTACCCTACACACTCAGCTTCAATGGAAACCTAGCACTAACCCTCATCTTACCATCTAAACCTAACCTCAACCCTTAACCTAACCCTATCTATAACCTTCACCTAGCCCTAAACCTAAACATGACTTAACCCTAACACTAATCCTAACCCTAAATCTAAACCTAACCTTAACCCTACACTTAATCCTAACCTAAGCTCTAACCCTAACCCCTAACGCTAACCCTAAGCTCAACCCTCACCCTTCAATTAAACTTTACCCCAGCTGTAGCCCTAACCCTAAGCCGAACCCTAAACCTGACCCTAACATTAACCCAAACACCTAACCCTAACCCTAAGCCTAATCCTAAACCTAACCCTAACCTTAACCCAAATGCCTAACCCTAACCCTAACCCTCATCCTTAACCTAAACTTCACCCTAAACCTAAGGCTAACCCTAACCCTGAAAGTAAAGCTAACCCTTAACTATCCCCTAACTCTAGCCCTGACCCTAAACCTAATGCTAACCCTAGCCCTAACAGTAACACCCTAAAACATCAGCTTAATGGAAACTTAACACTAACCCTCCCATGAACCCCTAACCCTAACCCTACCCCGCATCCTACACCTAACCCAGACCTAAACCTAACCCTTTCTCTAACCCTAAATTAACCCTAACCTTAACTCTACCCTAACCCTAACAACAACTCTAAACCTGACCATAACCATCATCCTAAACCCTAGCACTAACTCCAACTCTAAATCTAACCCTAAGCTAGCCCTACCCTTTACCGTAAACCTAGCCTTAACCCTAACCTTACCCCTACCCAAACCCTAACGCTATACCTAACCCGAACACTAACCTTAACCCTACTCTAACCTTAAGCCTAACCCTGACTATTAACTGAAACTTCACCCTAACCCTAAGCCTAACTCTAACTCTAACCCTAACCATAACAATTACCCTAAACCCTCGCCTTAACTGTAAACCTAACCCTAACCCTCACCCTAATCCTTAACCGTATCCCCAACCCTAAACCTAACGCTATCCCCAAACTTATCCCTAACCCTAACCCTAATACGAACAGTAACCCAAATCTAACCCTAACCCTAATATTAAACCTAAACTTAAATCTACCCTAACCATAAACCTAACCCTAACACCCTAAACCTAACGTCTAACACCGTCTATAATCCTAACCCTTACCATAACCCTCACCCTTAACCTAAACTTCACACTAACCCTAAACCTAACCTAACGCTGACCCTAGACATAACGCCTAACCCTCACCGAACCCTAAACCTATCCTTAACACTAACCTGAACACAAACCCAAACCCTAGCCCTCACCATAAAAATAACCCTCACCCTATCCTGAACTTCATCCAAACACTAACCATAACCTTAACCCTAAACCTAGACCTAACCCAAACCCTAACCTTAAACCTAACTCTAAGAATAACGCTAGTCCATCTGTAACCCTAAACCGAACACTTACAATAGCCCTGAACCTAACCCTAAAATAATCCTAATCCTAACCCTAGACCTAATCCTAACCCTACCCCTAACCTTTACCCTAAATAGAACACTAAGTCTAACCCTCAACATGGACCTAAACCTAATTCTTACCCTACACCTAACCCTAATCCTAAACCAAACCCTAACTCTGACTATAACCCTAATTGTAACAATTACCCTAAACCCTCACCTTAACTGGAAAACTAACCGTAACCCGCACCCTAAATCCTAACCGTATCCCACAACCCTAACCCTAATGCTATCCCTAACCCTAACCCTAACATTAACCTGAAACCCCTGAGCCCTAATGATAAACCTAACCCTAACACAAACCCTAACCCTAACACCAAAGCCTAGCAAAAACCTTAACACTAACTCTCACCCTAACTCTAACACTAACCCGAAACCGAATCATGCACCTAACCCTAAGCCTAAACCAAACCTAACCATGACCAGAACCGCAAGGCCTAACCGGAACCCTCACCCAAACCCTAACCCTAAACTACACCTCTAACCCCTAACGCCTTATCATAACGGTAATCCTAACCCTAACCAACCCTAACCCTAAAACTAACCCTCACCCCAACCACAAAGCCTAACACAACCATGACCCTAACCCTAAACGTAACACTAAACTTAACCCTAACCTTAAATCTAACCCTAACCCTAAAACTGAACACAACCCCTGAACGTAACCCTAACCCTGAACATAACCTTAACACTAACCTGAAAACAAGCCCAAACCTTAGCCATAACCCTAACCCTCACCCTGTCTTAAACTTCACCCTATCCCTAACCTAAAACTCACCCTGACTTTAACCCTAACCCTCCCCATAAACCTAACCCTCACCTTAACCTTGGCCCACCTGTAACCCGAAACCTAACCCTTACAATAACTCTGACCCTAATCCTCGCCCTAAACCTAATTCTAATTCTAACCCTGACCCTAACCCTAACCTAACCTTAACCCTATCTTTAAGCCTACCATAAACTTAAACCTAACCCTAACCCTTAACCTTAACTCTAACCCTAACCCTAGCCCTAACCCTAACCTGAACGGTAACACTTACCCAGAACCCTCACCTTAACTGTAAATGTAACTCTAACTCTTACCCTAACCCTAAACTTAACCCTAATTATAACCTTAACCTAAACCTAACTGAAACAGTAACCCTTAACCCTAACTCGAATCCTAATCCTTAGCCTAAAACTAACCTTAACCCTAAACCTAACCCTAACCACTGACCCTAACTCTAACCCTAACCCTAAGCCGAACCCTCACCCTTAACCAGAATTTCACCCTAAAGCATAACGCTAAGCGTACCCTCACTTCACTCAAACCCGAACCCTAAGCAAAACTAACACTAACACTACACGTAACCCTAACCCTAAACCTAACCCTAACCCTGACTCTGACCTGAACCCAAACCCCTAACCCCAACCCTCTCGCTTCACATAAACTTCTCTGTAACCCTAGCCCTAAAACTAAACGTAACACTAAATCTCCCCTAACCCTGACCGTACCATAAACGTAACCCTAACTCTAAACTCAAAACTAACCCTGACCCTAACCCTAACTCTAACCCTAATCCTAACCCTAAAACTTACCCTACACACTCAGCTTCAATGGAAACCTAGCACTAACCCTCATCTTACCATCTAAACCTAACCTCAACCCTTAACCTAACCCTATCTATAACCTTCACCTAGCCCTAAACCTAAACATGACTTAACCCTAACACTAACCCTAACCCTAAATCTAAACCTAACCTTAACCCTACACTTAATCCTAACCTAAGCTCTAACCCTAACCCCTAACGCTAACCCTAAGCTCAACCCTCACCCTTCAATTAAACTTTACCCCAGCTGTAGCCCTAACCCTAAGCCGAACCCTAAACCTGACCCTAACATTAACCCAAACACCTAACCCTAACCCTAAGCCTAATCCTAACCCTAACCCTAACCTTAACCCAAATGCCTAACCCTAACCCTAACCCTCATCCTTAACCTAAACTTCACCCTAAACCTAAGGCTAACCCTAACCCTGAAAGTAAAGCTAACCCTTAACTATCCCCTAACTCTAGCCCTGACCCTAAACCTAATGCTAACCCTAGCCCTAACAGTAACACCCTAAAACATCAGCTTAATGTAAACTTAACACTAACCCTCCCATGAACCCCTAACCCTGACCCTACCCCGCATCCTACACCTAACCCAGACCTAAACCTAACCCTTTCTCTAACCCTAAATTAACCCTAACCTTAACTCTACCCTAACCCTAACAACAACTCTAAACCTGACCATAACCATCATCCTAAACCCTAGCACTAACTCTAACTCTAAATCTAACCCTAAGCTAGCCCTACCCTTTACCGTAAACCTAGCCTTAACCCTAACCTTACCCCTACCCAAACCCTAACGCTATACCTAACCCGAACACTAACCTTAACCCTACTCTAACCTTAAGCCTAACCCTGACTATTAACTGAAACTTCACCCTAACCCTAAGCCTAACTCTAACTCTAACCCTAACCATAACAATTACCCTAAACCCTCGCCTTAACTGTAAACCTAACCCTAACCCTCACCCTAATCCTTAACCGTATCCCCAACCCTAAACCTGACGCTATCCCCAAACTTATCCCTAACCCTAACCCTAATACGAACAGTAACCCAAATCTAACCCTAACCCTAATATTAAACCTAAACTTAAATCTACCCTAACCATAAACCTAACCCTAACACCCTAAACCTAACGTCTAACACCGTCTATAATCCTAACCCTTACCATAACCCTCACCCTTAACCTAAACTTCACACTAACCCTAAACCTAACCTAACGCTGACCCTAGACATAACGCCTAACCCTCACCGAACCCTAAACCTATCCTTAACACTAACCTGAACACAAACCCAAACCCTAGCCCTCACCATAAAAATAACCCTCACCCTATCCTGAACTTCATCCAAACACTAACCATAACCTTAACCCTAAACCTAGACCTAACCCAAACCCTAACCTTAAACCTAACTCTAAGAATAACGCTAGTCCATCTGTAACCCTAAACCGAACACTTACAATAGCCCTGAACCTAACCCTAAAATAATCCTAATCCTAACCCTAGACCTAATCCTAACCCTACCCCTAACCTTTACCCTAAATAGAACACTAAGTCTAACCCTCAACATGGACCTAAACCTAATTCTTACCCTACACCTAACCCTAATCCTAAACCAAACCCTAACTCTGACTATAACCCTAATTGTAACAATTACCCTAAACCCTCACCTTAACTGGAAAACTAACCGTAACCCGCACCCTAAATCCTAACCGTATCCCACAACCCTAACCCTAATGCTATCCCTAACCCTAACATTAACCTGAAACCCCTGAGCCCTAATGATAAACCTAACCCTAACACAAACCCTAACCCTAACACCAAAGCCTAGCAAAAACCTTAACACTAACTCTCACCCTAACTCTAACACTAACCCGAAACCGAATCATGCACCTAACCCTAAGCCTAAACCAAACCTAACCATGACCAGAACCGCAAGGCCTAACCGGAACCCTCACCCAAACCCTAACCCTAAACTACACCTCTAACCCCTAACGCCTTATCATAACGGTAATCCTAACCCCATCCAACCCTAACCCTAAAACTAACCCTCACCCCAACCACAAAGCCTAACACAACCATGACCCGAACCCTAAACGTAACACTAAACTTAACCCTAACCTTAAATCTAACCCTAACCCTAAAACTGAACACAACCCCTGAACGTAACCCTAACCCTGAACATAACCTTAACACTAACCTGAAAACAAGCCCAAACCTTAGCCATAACCCTAACCCTCACCCTGTCTTAAACTTCACCCTATCCCTAACCTAAAACTCACCCTGACTTTAACCCTAACCCTCCCCATAAACCTAACCCTCACCTTAACCTTGGCCCACCTGTAACCCGAAACCTAACCCTTACAATAACTCTGACCCTAATCCTCGCCCTAAACCTAATTCTAATTCTAACCCTGACCCTAACCCTAACCTAACCTTAACCCTATCTTTAAGCCTACCATAAACTTAAACCTAACCCTAACCCTTAACCTTAACTCTAACCCTAACCCTAGCCCTAACCCTAACCTGAACGGTAACACTTACCCAGAACCCTCACCTTTACTGTAAATGTAACTCTAACTCTTACCCTAACCCTAAACTTAACCCTAATTATAACCTTAACCTAAACCTAACTGAAACAGTAACCCTTAACCCTAACTCGAATCCTAATCCTTAGCCTAAAACTAACCTTAACCCTAAACCGAACCCTAACCACTGACCCTAACTCTAACCCTAACCCTAAGCCGAACCCTCACCCTTAACCAGAATTTCACCCTAAAGCATAACGCTAAGCGTACCCTCACTTCATTCAAACCCGAACCCTAAGCAAAACTAACACTAACACTACACGTAACCCTAACTCTAAACCTAACCCTAACCCTGACTCTGACCTGAACCCAAACCCCTAACCCCAACCCTCTCGCTTCACATAAACTTCTCTGTAACCCTAGCCCTAAAACTAAACGTAACACTAAATCTCCCCTAACCCTGACCGTACCATAAACGTAACCCTAACTCTAAACTCAAAACTAACCCTGACCCTAACCCTAACTCTAACCCTAATCCTAACCCTAAAACTTACCCTACACACTCAGCTTCAATGGAAACCTAGCACTAACCCTCATCTTACCATCTAAACCTAACCTCAACCCTTAACCTAACCCTATCTATAACCTTCACCTAGCCCTAAACCTAAACATGACTTAACCCTAACACTAACCCTAACCCTAAATCTAAACCTAACCTTAACCCTAAACTTAATCCTAACCTAAGCTCTAACCCTAACCCCTAACGCTAACCCTAAGCTCAACCCTCACCCTTCAATTAAACTTTACCCCAGCTGTAGCCCTAACCCTAAGCCGAACCCTAAACCTGACCCTAACATTAACCCAAACACCTAACCCTAAGCCTAATCCTAACCCTAACCCTAACCTTAACCCAAATGCCTAACCCTAACCCTAACCCTCATCCTTAACCTAAACTTCACCCTAAACCTAAGGCTAACCCTAACCCTGAAAGTAAAGCTAACCCTTAACTATCCCCTAACTCTAGCCCTGACCCTAAACCTAATGCTAACCCTAGCCCTAACAGTAACACCCTAAAACATCAGCTTAATGTAAACTTAACACTAACCCTCCCATGAACCCCTAACCCTAACCCTACCCCGCATCCTACACCTAACCCAGACCTAAACCTAACCCTTTCTCTAACCCTAAATTAACCCTAACCTTAACTCTACCCTAACCCTAACAACAACTCTAAACCTGACCATAACCATCATCCTAAACCCTAGCACTAACTCTAACTCTAAATCTAGCCCTAAGCTAGCCCTACCCTTTACCGTAAACCTAGCCTTAACCCTAACCTTACCCCTACCCAAACCCTAACGCTATACCTAACCCGAACACTAACCTTAACCCTACTCTAACCTTAAGCCTAACCCTGACTATTAACTGAAACTTCACCCTAACCCTAAGCCTAACTCTAACTCTAACCCTAACCATAACAATTACCCTAAACCCTCGCCTTAACTGTAAACCTAACCCTAACCCTCACCCTAATCCTTAACCGTATCCCCAACCCTAAACCTAACGCTATCCCCAAACTTATCCCTAACCCTAACCCTAATACGAACAGTAACCCAAATCTAACCCTAACCCTAATATTAAACCTAAACTTAAATCTACCCTAACCATAAACCTAACCCTAACACCCTAAACCTAACGTCTAACACCGTCTATAATCCTAACCCTTACCATAACCCTCACCCTTAACCTAAACTTCATACTAACCCTAAACCTAACCTAACGCTGACCCTAGACATAACGCCTAACCCTCACCGAACCCTAAACCTATCCTTAACACTAACCTGAACACAAACCCAAACCCTAGCCCTCACCATAAAAATAACACTCACCCTATCCTGAACTTCATCCAAACACTAACCATAACCTTAACCCTAAACCTAGACCTAACCCAAACCCTAACCTTAAACCTAACTCTAAGAATAACGCTAGTCCATCTGTAACCCTAAACCGAACACTTACAATAGCCCTGAACCTAACCCTAAAATAATCCTAATCCTAACCCTAGACCTAATCCTAACCCTACCCCTAACCTTTACCCTAAATAGAACACTAAGTCTAACCCTCAACATGGACCTAAACCTAATTCTTACCCTACACCTAACCCTAATCCTAAACCAAACCCTAACTCTGACTATAACCCTAATCGTAACAATTACCCTAAACCCTCACCTTAACTGCAAAACTAACCGTAACCCGCACCCTAAATCCTAACCGTATCCCACAACCCTAACCCTAATGCTATCCCTAACCCTAACCCTAACATTAACCTGAAACCCCTGAGCCCTAATGATAAACCTAACCCTAACACAAACCCTAACCCTAACACCAAAGCCTAGCAAAAACCTTAACACTAACTCTCACCCTAACTCTAACACTAACCCGAAACCGAATCATGCACCTAACCCTAAGCCTAAACCAAACCTAACCATGACCAGAACCACAAGGCCTAACCGGAACCCTCACCCAAACCCTAACCCTAAACTACACCTCTAACCCCTAACGCCTTATCATAACGGTAATCCTAACCCTAACCAACCCTAACCCTAAAACTAACCCTCACCCCAACCACAAAGCCTAACACAACCATGACCCTAACCCTAAACGTAACACTAAACTTAACCCTAACCTTAAATCTAACCCTAACCCTAAAACTGAACACAACCCCTGAACGTAACCCTAACCCTGAACATAACCTTAACACTAACCTGAAAACAAGCCCAAACCTTAGCCATAACCCTAACCCTCACCCTGTCTTAAACTTCACCCTATCCCTAACCTAAAACTCACCCTGACTTTAACCCTAACCCTCCCCATAAACCTAACCCTCACCTTAACCTTGGCCCACCTGTAACCCAAAACCTAACCCTTACAATAACTCTGACCCTAATCCTCGCCCTAAACCTAATTCTAATTCTAACCCTGACCCTAACCCTAACCTAACCTTAACCCTATCTTTAAGCCTACCATAAACTTAAACCTAACCCTAACACTTAACCTTAACTCTAACCCTAACCCTAGCCCTAACCCTAACCTGAACGGTAACACTTACCCAGAACCCTCACCTTAACTGTAAATGTAACTCTAACTCTTACCCTAACCCTAAACTTAACCCTAATTATAACCTTAACCTAAACCTAACTGAAACAGTAACTCTTAACCCTAACTCGAATCCTAATCCTTAGCCTAAAACTAACCTTAACCCTAAACCTAACCCTAACCACTGACCCTAACTCTAACCCTAACCCTAAGCCGAACCCTCACCCTTAACCAGAATTTCACCCTAAAGCATAACGCTAAGCGTACCCTCACTTCATTCAAACCCGAACCCTAAGCAAAACTAACACTAACACTACACGTAACCCTAACCCTAAACCTAACCCTAACCCTGACTCTGACCTGAACCCAAACCCCTAACCCCAACCCTCTCGCTTAACATAAACTTCTCTGTAACCCTAGCCCTAAAACTAAACGTAACACTAAATCTCCCCTAACCCTGACCGTACCATAAACATAACCCTAACTCTAAACTCAAAACTAACCCTGACCCTAACTCTAACTCTAACCCTAATCCTAACCCTAAAACTTACCCTACACACTCAGCTTCAATGGAAACCTAGCACTAACCCTCATCTTACCACCTAAACCTAACCTCAACCCTTAACCTAACCCTATCTATAACCTTCACCTAGCCCTAAACCTAAACATGACTTAACCCTAACACTAACCCTAACCCTAAATCTAAACCTAACCTTAACCCTACACTTAATCCTAACCTAAGCTCTAACCCTAACCCCTAACGCTAACCCTAAGCTCAACCCTCACCCTTCAATTAAACTTTACCCCAGCTGTAGCCCTAACCCTAAGCCGAACCCTAAACCTGACCCTAACATTAACCCAAACACCTAACCCTAACCCTAAGCCTAATCCTAAACCTAACCCTAACCTTAACCCAAATGCCTAACCCTAACCCTCATCCTTAACCTAAACTTCACCCTAAACCTAAGGCTAACCCTAACCCTGAAAGTAAAGCTAACCCTTAACTATCCCCTAACTCTAGCCCTGACCCTAAACCTAATGCTAACCCTAGCCCTAACAGTAACACCCTAAAACATCAGCTTAATGTAAACTTAACACTAACCCTCCCATGAACCCCTAACCCTGACCCTACCCCGCATCCTACACCTAACCCAGACCTAAACCTAACCCTTTCTCTAACCCTAAATTAACCCTAACCTTAACTCTACCCTAACCCTAACAACAACTCTAAACCTGACCATAACCATCATCCTAAACCCTAGCACTAACTCCAACTCTAAATCTAACCCTAAGCTAGCCCTACCCTTTACCGTAAACCTAGCCTTAACCCTAACCTTACCCCTACCCAAACCCTAACGCTATACCTAACCCGAACACTAACCTTAACCCTACTCTAACCTTAAGCCTAACCCTGACTATTAACTGAAACTTCACCCTAACCCTAAGCCTAACTCTAACTCTAACCCTAACCATAACAATTACCCTAAACCCTCGCCTTAACTGTAAACCTAACCCTAACCCTCACCCTAATCCTTAACCGTATCCCCAACCCTAAACCTGACGCTATCCCCAAACTTATCCCTAACCCTAACCCTAATACGAACAGTAACCCAAATCTAACCCTAACCCTAATATTAAACCTAAACTTAAATCTACCCTAACCATAAACCTAACCCTAACACCCTAAACCTAACGTCTAACACCGTCTATAATCCTAACCCTTACCATAACCCTCACCCTTAACCTAAACTTCACACTAACCCTAAACCTAACCTAACGCTGACCCTAGACATAACGCCTAACCCTCACCGAACCCTAAACCTATCCTTAACACTAACCTGCACACAAACCCAAACCCTAGCCCTCACCATAAAAATAACCCTCACCCTATCCTGAACTTCATCCAAACACTAACCATAACCTTAACCCTAAACCTAGACCTAACCCAAACCCTAACCTTAAACCTAACTCTAAGAATAACGCTAGTCCATCTGTAACCCTAAACCGAACACTTACAATAGCCCTGAACCTAACCCTAAAATAATCCTAATCCTAACCCTAGACCTAATCCTAACCCTACCCCTAACCTTTACCCTAAATAGAACACTAAGTCTAACCCTCAACATGGACCTAAACCTAATTCTTACCCTACACCTAACCCTAATCCTAAACCAAACCCTAACTCTGACTATAACCCTAATCGTAACAATTACCCTAAACCCTCACCTTAACTGGAAAACTAACCGTAACCCGCACCCTAAATCCTAACCGTATCCCACAACCCTAACCCTAATGCTATCCCTAACCCTAACATTAACCTGAAACCCCTGAGCCCTAATGATAAACCTAACCCTAACACAACCCTAACCCTAACACCAAAGCCTAGCAAAAACCTTAACACTAACTCTCACCCTAACTCTAACACTAACCCGAAACCGAATCATGCACCTAACCCTAAGCCTAAACCAAACCTAACCATGACCAGAACCGCAAGGCCTAACCGGAACCCTCACCCAAACCCTAACCCTAAACTACACCTCTAACCCCTAACGCCTTATCATAACGGTAATCCTAACCCCATCCAACCCTAACCCTAAAACTAACCCTCACCCCAACCACAAAGCCTAACACAACCATGACCCTAACCCTAAACGTAACACTAAACTTAACCCTAACCTTAAATCTAACCCTAACCCTAAAACTGAACACAACCCCTGAACGTAACCCTAACCCTGAACATAACCTTAACACTAACCTGAAAACAAGCCCAAACCTTAGCCATAACCCTAACCCTCACCCTGTCTTAAACTTCACCCTATCCCTAACCTAAAACTCACCCTGACTTTAACCCTAACCCTCCCCATAAACCTAACCCTCACCTTAACCTTGGCCCACCTGTAACCCGAAACCTAACCCTTACAATAACTCTGACCCTAATCCTCGCCCTAAACCTAATTCTAATTCTAACCCTGACCCTAACCCTAACCTAACCTTAACCCTATCTTTAAGCCTACCATAAACTTAAACCTAACCCTAACCCTTAACCTTAACTCTAACCCTAACCCTAGCCCTAACCCTAACCTGAACGGTAACACTTACCCAGAACCCTCACCTTTACTGTAAATGTAACTCTAACTCTTACCCTAACCCTAAACTTAACCCTAATTATAACCTTAACCTAAACCTAACTGAAACAGTAACCCTTAACCCTAACTCGAATCCTAATCCTTAGCCTAAAACTAACCTTAACCCTAAACCGAACCCTAACCACTGACCCTAACTCTAACCCTAACCCTAAGCCGAACCCTCACCCTTAACCAGAATTTCACCCTAAAGCATAACGCTAAGCGTACCCTCACTTCATTCAAACCCGAACCCTAAGCAAAACTAACACTAACACTACACGTAACCCTAACTCTAAACCTAACCCTAACCCTGACTCTGACCTGAACCCAAACCCCTAACCCCAACCCTCTCGCTTCACATAAACTTCTCTGTAACCCTAGCCCTAAAACTAAACGTAACACTAAATCTCCCCTAACCCTGACCGTACCATAAACGTAACCCTAACTCTAAACTCAAAACTAACCCTGACCCTAACCCTAACTCTAACCCTAATCCTAACCCTAAAACTTACCCTACACACTCAGCTTCAATGGAAACCTAGCACTAACCCTCATCTTACCATCTAAACCTAACCTCAACCCTTAACCTAACCCTATCTATAACCTTCACCTAGCCCTAAACCTAAACATGACTTAACCCTAACACTAACCCTAACCCTAAATCTAAACCTAACCTTAACCCTAAACTTAATCCTAACCTAAGCTCTAACCCTAACCCCTAACGCTAACCCTAAGCTCAACCCTCACCCTTCAATTAAACTTTACCCCAGCTGTAGCCCTAACCCTAAGCCGAACCCTAAACCTGACCCTAACATTAACCCAAACACCTAACCCTAACCCTAAGCCTAATCCTAACCCTAACCCTAACCTTAACCCAAATGCCTAACCCTAACCCTAACCCTCATCCTTAACCTAAACTTCACCCTAAACCTAAGGCTAACCCTAACCCTGAAAGTAAAGCTAACCCTTAACTATCCCCTAACTCTAGCCCTGACCCTAAACCTAATGCTAACCCTAGCCCTAACAGTAACACCCTAAAACATCAGCTTAATGTAAACTTAACACTAACCCTCCCATGAACCCCTAACCCTAACCCTACCCCGCATCCTACACCTAACCCAGACCTAAACCTAACCCTTTCTCTAACCCTAAATTAACCCTAACCTTAACTCTACCCTAACCCTAACAACAACTCTAAACCTGACCATAACCATCATCCTAAACCCTAGCACTAACTCTAACTCTAAATCTAGCCCTAAGCTAGCCCTACCCTTTACCGTAAACCTAGCCTTAACCCTAACCTTACCCCTACCCAAACCCTAACGCTATACCTAACCCGAACACTAACCTTAACCCTACTCTAACCTTAAGCCTAACCCTGACTATTAACTGAAACTTCACCCTAACCCTAAGCCTAACTCTAACTCTAACCCTAACCATAACAATTACCCTAAACCCTCGCCTTAACTGTAAACCTAACCCTAACCCTCACCCTAATCCTTAACCGTATCCCCAACCCTAAACCTAACGCTATCCCCAAACTTATCCCTAACCCTAACCCTAATACGAACAGTAACCCAAATCTAACCCTAACCCTAATATTAAACCTAAACTTAAATCTACCCTAACCATAAACCTAACCCTAACACCCTAAACCTAACGTCTAACACCGTCTATAATCCTAACCCTTACCATAACCCTCACCCTTAACCTAAACTTCATACTAACCCTAAACCTAACCTAACGCTGACCCTAGACATAACGCCTAACCCTCACCGAACCCTAAACCTATCCTTAACACTAACCTGAACACAAACCCAAACCCTAGCCCTCACCATAAAAATAACACTCACCCTATCCTGAACTTCATCCAAACACTAACCATAACCTTAACCCTAAACCTAGACCTAACCCAAACCCTAACCTTAAACCTAACTCTAAGAATAACGCTAGTCCATCTGTAACCCTAAACCGAACACTTACAATAGCCCTGAACCTAACCCTAAAATAATCCTAATCCTAACCCTAGACCTAATCCTAACCCTACCCCTAACCTTTACCCTAAATAGAACACTAAGTCTAACCCTCAACATGGACCTAAACCTAATTCTTACCCTACACCTAACCCTAATCCTAAACCAAACCCTAACTCTGACTATAACCCTAATCGTAACAATTACCCTAAACCCTCACCTTAACTGGAAAACTAACCGTAACCCGCACCCTAAATCCTAACCGTATCCCACAACCCTAACCCTAATGCTATCCCTAACCCTAACCCTAACATTAACCTGAAACCCCTGAGCCCTAATGATAAACCTAACCCTAACACAAACCCTAACCCTAACACCAAAGCCTAGCAAAAACCTTAACACTAACTCTCACCCTAACTCTAACACTAACCCGAAACCGAATCATGCACCTAACCCTAAGCCTAAACCAAACCTAACCATGACCAGAACCACAAGGCCTAACCGGAACCCTCACCCAAACCCTAACCCTAAACTACACCTCTAACCCCTAACGCCTTATCATAACGGTAATCCTAACCCTAACCAACCCTAACCCTAAAACTAACCCTCACCCCAACCACAAAGCCTAACACAACCATGACCCTAACCCTAAACGTAACACTAAACTTAACCCTAACCTTAAATCTAACCCTAACCCTAAAACTGAACACAACCCCTGAACGTAACCCTAACCCTGAACATAACCTTAACACTAACCTGAAAACAAGCCCAAACCTTAGCCATAACCCTAACCCTCACCCTGTCTTAAACTTCACCCTATCCCTAACCTAAAACTCACCCTGACTTTAACCCTAACCCTCCCCATAAACCTAACCCTCACCTTAACCTTGGCCCACCTGTAACCCAAAACCTAACCCTTACAATAACTCTGACCCTAATCCTCGCCCTAAACCTAATTCTAATTCTAACCCTGACCCTAACCCTAACCTAACCTTAACCCTATCTTTAAGCCTACCATAAACTTAAACCTAACCCTAACACTTAACCTTAACTCTAACCCTAACCCTAGCCCTAACCCTAACCTGAACGGTAACACTTACCCTGAACCCTCACCTTTACTGTAAATGTAACTCTAACTCTTACCCTAACCCTAAACTTAACCCTAATTATAACCTTAACCTAAACCTAACTGAAACAGTAACTCTTAACCCTAACTCGAATCCTAATCCTTAGCCTAAAACTAACCTTAACCCTAAACCTAACCCTAACCACTGACCCTAACTCTAACCCTAACCCTAAGCCGAACCCTCACCCTTAACCAGAATTTCACCCTAAAGCATAACGCTAAGCGTACCCTCACTTCATTCAAACCCGAACCCTAAGCAAAACTAACACTAACACTACACGTAACCCTAACCCTAAACCTAACCCTAACCCTGACTCTGACCTGAACCCAAACCCCTAACCCCAACCCTCTCGCTTCACATAAACTTCTCTGTAACCCTAGCCCTAAAACTAAACGTAACACTAAATCTCCCCTAACCCTGACCGTACCATAAACGTAACCCTAACTCTAAACTCAAAACTAACCCTGACCCTAACCCTAACTCTAACCCTAATCCTAACCCTAAAACTTACCCTACACACTCAGCTTCAATGGAAACCTAGCACTAACCCTCATCTTACCATCTAAACCTAACCTCAACCCTTAACCTAACCCTATCTATAACCTTCACCTAGCCCTAAACCTAAACATGACTTAACCCTAACACTAACCCTAACCCTAAATCTAAACCTAACCTTAACCCTACACTTAATCCTAACCTAAGCTCTAACCCTAACCCCTAACGCTAACCCTAAGCTCAACCCTCACCCTTCAATTAAACTTTACCCCAGCTGTAGCCCTAACCCTAAGCCGAACCCTAAACCTGACCCTAACATTAACCCAAACACCTAACCCTAACCCTAAGCCTAATCCTAACCCTAACCCTAACCTTAACCCAAATGCCTAACCCTAACCCTAACCCTCATCCTTAACCTAAACTTCACCCTAAACCTAAGGCTAACCCTAACCCTGAAAGTAAAGCTAACCCTTAACTATCCCCTAACTCTAGCCCTGACCCTAAACCTAATGCTAACCCTAGCCCTAACAGTAACACCCTAAAACATCAGCTTAATGTAAACTTAACACTAACCCTCCCATGAACCCCTAACCCTGACCCTACCCCGCATCCTACACCTAACCCAGACCTAAACCTAACCCTTTCTCTAACCCTAAATTAACCCTAACCTTAACTCTACCCTAACCCTAACAACAACTCTAAACCTGACCATAACCATCATCCTAAACCCTAGCACTAACTCTAACTCTAAATCTAGCCCTAAGCTAGCCCTACCCTTTACCGTAAACCTAGCCTTAACCCTAACCTTACCCCTACCCAAACCCTAACGCTATACCTAACCCGAACACTAACCTTAACCCTACTCTAACCTTAAGCCTAACCCTGACTATTAACTGAAACTTCACCCTAACCCTAAGCCTAACTCTAACTCTAACCCTAACCATAACAATTACCCTAAACCCTCGCCTTAACTGTAAACCTAACCCTAACCCTCACCCTAATCCTTAACCGTATCCCCAACCCTAAACCTAACGCTATCCCCAAACTTATCCCTAACCCTAACCCTAATACGAACAGTAACCCAAATCTAACCCTAACCCTAATATTAAACCTAAACTTAAATCTACCCTAACCATAAACCTAACCCTAACACCCTAAACCTAACGTCTAACACCGTCTATAATCCTAACCCTTACCATAACCCTCACCCTTAACCTAAACTTCATACTAACCCTAAACCTAACCTAACGCTGACCCTAGACATAACGCCTAACCCTCACCGAACCCTAAACCTATCCTTAACACTAACCTGAACACAAACCCAAACCCTAGCCCTCACCATAAAAATAACACTCACCCTATCCTGAACTTCATCCAAACACTAACCATAACCTTAACCCTAAACCTAGACCTAACCCAAACCCTAACCTTAAACCTAACTCTAAGAATAACGCTAGTCCATCTGTAACCCTAAACCGAACACTTACAATAGCCCTGAACCTAACCCTAAAATAATCCTAATCCTAACCCTAGACCTAATCCTAACCCTACCCCTAACCTTTACCCTAAATAGAACACTAAGTCTAACCCTCAACATGGACCTAAACCTAATTCTTACCCTACACCTAACCCTAATCCTAAACCAAACCCTAACTCTGACTATAACCCTAATCGTAACAATTACCCTAAACCCTCACCTTAACTGGAAAACTAACCGTAACCCGCACCCTAAATCCTAACCGTATCCCACAACCCTAACCCTAATGCTATCCCTAACCCTAACCCTAACATTAACCTGAAACCCCTGAGCCCTAATGATAAACCTAACCCTAACACAAACCCTAACCCTAACACCAAAGCCTAGCAAAAACCTTAACACTAACTCTCACCCTAACTCTAACACTAACCCGAAACCGAATCATGCACCTAACCCTAAGCCTAAACCAAACCTAACCATGACCAGAACCACAAGGCCTAACCGGAACCCTCACCCAAACCCTAACCCTAAACTACACCTCTAACCCCTAACGCCTTATCATAACGGTAATCCTAACCCTAACCAACCCTAACCCTAAAACTAACCCTCACCCCAACCACAAAGCCTAACACAACCATGACCCTAACCCTAAACGTAACACTAAACTTAACCCTAACCTTAAATCTAACCCTAACCCTAAAACTGAACACAACCCCTGAACGTAACCCTAACCCTGAACATAACCTTAACACTAACCTGAAAACAAGCCCAAACCTTAGCCATAACCCTAACCCTCACCCTGTCTTAAACTTCACCCTATCCCTAACCTAAAACTCACCCTGACTTTAACCCTAACCCTCCCCATAAACCTAACCCTCACCTTAACCTTGGCCCACCTGTAACCCAAAACCTAACCCTTACAATAACTCTGACCCTAATCCTCGCCCTAAACCTAATTCTAATTCTAACCCTGACCCTAACCCTAACCTAACCTTAACCCTATCTTTAAGCCTACCATAAACTTAAACCTAACCCTAACACTTAACCTTAACTCTAACCCTAACCCTAGCCCTAACCCTAACCTGAACGGTAACACTTACCCTGAACCCTCACCTTTACTGTAAATGTAACTCTAACTCTTACCCTAACCCTAAACTTAACCCTAATTATAACCTTAACCTAAACCTAACTGAAACAGTAACTCTTAACCCTAACTCGAATCCTAATCCTTAGCCTAAAACTAACCTTAACCCTAAACCTAACCCTAACCACTGACCCTAACTCTAACCCTAACCCTAAGCCGAACCCTCACCCTTAACCAGAATTTCACCCTAAAGCATAACGCTAAGCGTACCCTCACTTCATTCAAACCCGAACCCTAAGCAAAACTAACGCTAACACTACACGTAACCCTAACCCTAAACCTAACCCTAACCCTGACTCTGACCTGAACCCAAACCCCTAACCCCAACCCTCTCGCTTCACATAAACTTCTCTGTAACCCTAGCCCTAAAACTAAACGTAACACTAAATCTCCCCTAACCCTGACCGTACCATAAACGTAACCCTAACTCTAAACTCAAAACTAACCCTGACCCTAACCCTAACTCTAACCCTAATCCTAACCCTAAAACTTACCCTACACACTCAGCTTCAATGGAAACCTAGCACTAACCCTCATCTTACCATCTAAACCTAACCTCAACCCTTAACCTAACCCTATCTATAACCTTCACCTAGCCCTAAACCTAAACATGACTTAACCCTAACACTAACCCTAACCCTAAATCTAAACCTAACCTTAACCCTACACTTAATCCTAACCTAAGCTCTAACCCTAACCCCTAACGCTAACCCTAAGCTCAACCCTCACCCTTCAATTAAACTTTACCCCAGCTGTAGCCCTAACCCTAAGCCGAACCCTAAACCTGACCCTAACATTAACCCAAACACCTAACCCTAACCCTAAGCCTAATCCTAACCCTAACCCTAACCTTAACCCAAATGCCTAACCCTAACCCTAACCCTCATCCTTAACCTAAACTTCACCCTAAACCTAAGGCTAACCCTAACCCTGAAAGTAAAGCTAACCCTTAACTATCCCCTAACTCTAGCCCTGACCCTAAACCTAATGCTAACCCTAGCCCTAACAGTAACACCCTAAAACATCAGCTTAATGTAAACTTAACACTAACCCTCCCATGAACCCCTAACCCTGACCCTACCCCGCATCCTACACCTAACCCAGACCTAAACCTAACCCTTTCTCTAACCCTAAATTAACCCTAACCTTAACTCTACCCTAACCCTAACAACAACTCTAAACCTGACCATAACCATCATCCTAAACCCTAGCACTAACTCCAACTCTAAATCTAACCCTAAGCTAGCCCTACCCTTTACCGTAAACCTAGCCTTAACCCTAACCTTACCCCTACCCAAACCCTAACGCTATACCTAACCCGAACACTAACCTTAACCCTACTCTAACCTTAAGCCTAACCCTGACTATTAACTGAAACTTCACCCTAACCCTAAGCCTAACTCTAACTCTAACCCTAACCATAACAATTACCCTAAACCCTCGCCTTAACTGTAAACCTAACCCTAACCCTCACCCTAATCCTTAACCGTATCCCCAACCCTAAACCTGACGCTATCCCCAAACTTATCCCTAACCCTAACCCTAATACGAACAGTAACCCAAATCTAACCCTAACCCTAATATTAAACCTAAACTTAAATCTACCCTAACCATAAACCTAACCCTAACACCCTAAACCTAACGTCTAACACCGTCTATAATCCTAACCCTTACCATAACCCTCACCCTTAACCTAAACTTCACACTAACCCTAAACCTAACCTAACGCTGACCCTAGACATAACGCCTAACCCTCACCGAACCCTAAACCTATCCTTAACACTAACCTGCACACAAACCCAAACCCTAGCCCTCACCATAAAAATAACCCTCACCCTATCCTGAACTTCATCCAAACACTAACCATAACCTTAACCCTAAACCTAGACCTAACCCAAACCCTAACCTTAAACCTAACTCTAAGAATAACGCTAGTCCATCTGTAACCCTAAACCGAACACTTACAATAGCCCTGAACCTAACCCTAAAATAATCCTAATCCTAACCCTAGACCTAATCCTAACCCTACCCCTAACCTTTACCCTAAATAGAACACTAAGTCTAACCCTCAACATGGACCTAAACCTAATTCTTACCCTACACCTAACCCTAATCCTAAACCAAACCCTAACTCTGACTATAACCCTAATCGTAACAATTACCCTAAACCCTCACCTTAACTGCAAAACTAACCGTAACCCGCACCCTAAATCCTAACCGTATCCCACAACCCTAACCCTAATGCTATCCCTAACCCTAACATTAACCTGAAACCCCTGAGCCCTAATGATAAACCTAACCCTAACACAACCCTAACCCTAACACCAAAGCCTAGCAAAAACCTTAACACTAACTCTCACCCTAACTCTAACACTAACCCGAAACCGAATCATGCACCTAACCCTAAGCCTAAACCAAACCTAACCATGACCAGAACCGCAAGGCCTAACCGGAACCCTCACCCAAACCCTAACCCTAAACTACACCTCTAACCCCTAACGCCTTATCATAACGGTAATCCTAACCCTAACCAACCCTAACCCTAAAACTAACCCTCACCCCAACCACAAAGCCTAACACAACCATGACCCTAACCCTAAACGTAACACTAAACTTAACCCTAACCTTAAATCTAACCCTAACCCTAAAACTGAACACAACCCCTGAACGTAACCCTAACCCTGAACATAACCTTAACACTAACCTGAAAACAAGCCCAAACCTTAGCCATAACCCTAACCCTCACCCTGTCTTAAACTTCACCCTATCCCTAACCTAAAACTCACCCTGACTTTAACCCTAACCCTCCCCATAAACCTAACCCTCACCTTAACCTTGGCCCACCTGTAACCCGAAACCTAACCCTTACAATAACTCTGACCCTAATCCTCGCCCTAAACCTAATTCTAATTCTAACCCTGACCCTAACCTAACCTTAACCCTATCTTTAAGCCTACCATAAACTTAAACCTAACCCTAACACTTAACCTTAACTCTAACCCTAACCCTAGCCCTAACCCTAACCTGAACGGTAACACTTACCCAGAACCCTCACCTTTACTGTAAATGTAACTCTAACTCTTACCCTAACCCTAAACTTAACCCTAATTATAACCTTAACCTAAACCTAACTGAAACAGTAACTCTTAACCCTAACTCGAATCCTAATCCTTAGCCTAAAACTAACCTTAACCCTAAACCTAACCCTAACCACTGACCCTAACTCTAACCCTAACCCTAAGCCGAACCCTCACCCTTAACCAGAATTTCACCCTAAAGCATAACGCTAAGCGTACCCTCACTTCATTCAAACCCGAACCCTAAGCAAAACTAACACTAACACTACACGTAACCCTAACCCTAAACCTAACCCTAACCCTGACTCTGACCTGAACCCAAACCCCTAACCCCAACCCTCTCGCTTCACATAAACTTCTCTGTAACCCTAGCCCTAAAACTAAACGTAACACTAAATCTCCCCTAACCCTGACCGTACCATGAACGTAACCCTAACTCTAAACTCAAAACTAACCCTGACCCTATCCCTAACTCTAACCCTAATCCTAACCCTAAAACTTACCCTACACACTCAGCTTCAATGGAAACCTAGCACTAACCCTCATCTTACCATCTAAACCTAACCTCAACCCTTAACCTAACCCTATCTATAACCTTCACCTAGCCCTAAACCTAAACATGACTTAACCCTAACACTAACCCTAACCCTAAATCTAAACCTAACCTTAACCCTACACTTAATCCTAACCTAAGCTCTAACCCTAACCCCTAACGCTAACCCTAAGCTCAACCCTCACCCTTCAATTAAACTTTACCCCAGCTGTAGCCCTAACCCTAAGCCGAACCCTAAACCTGACCCTAACATTAACCCAAACACCTAACCCTAACCCTAAGCCTAATCCTAACCCTAACCCTAACCTTAACCCAAATGCCTAACCCTAACCCTAACCCTCATCCTTAACCTAAACTTCACCCTAAACCTAAGGCTAACCCTAACCCTGAAAGTAAAGCTAACCCTTAACTATCCCCTAACTCTAGCCCTGACCCTAAACCTAATGCTAACCCTAGCCCTAACAGTAACACCCTAAAACATCAGCTTAATGTAAACTTAACACTAACACTCCCATGAACCCCTAACCCTAACCCTACCCCGCATCCTACACCTAACCCAGACCTAAACCTAACCCTTTCTCTAACCCTAAATTAACCCTAACCTTAACTCTACCCTAACCCTAACAACAACTCTAAACCTGACCATAACCATCATCCTAAACCCTAGCACTAACTCTAACTCTAAATCTAGCCCTAAGCTAGCCCTACCCTTTACCGTAAACCTAGCCTTAACCCTAACCTTACCCCTACCCAAACCCTAACGCTATACCTAACCCGAACACTAACCTTAACCCTACTCTAACCTTAAGCCTAACCCTGACTATTAACTGAAACTTCACCCTAACCCTAAGCCTAACTCTAACTCTAACCCTAACCATAACAATTACCCTAAACCCTCGCCTTAACTGTAAACCTAACCCTAACCCTCACCCTAATCCTTAACCGTATCCCCAACCCTAAACCTAACGCTATCCCCAAACTTATCCCTAACCCTAACCCTAATACGAACAGTAACCCAAATCTAACCCTAACCCTAATATTAAACCTAAACTTAAATCTACCCTAACCATAAACCTAACCCTAACACCCTAAACCTAACGTCTAACACCGTCTATAATCCTAACCCTTACCATAACCCTCACCCTTAACCTAAACTTCATACTAACCCTAAACCTAACCTAACGCTGACCCTAGACATAACGCCTAACCCTCACCGAACCCTAAACCTATCCTTAACACTAACCTGAACACAAACCCAAACCCTAGCCCTCACCATAAAAATAACACTCACCCTATCCTGAACTTCATCCAAACACTAACCATAACCTTAACCCTAAACCTAGACCTAACCCAAACCCTAACCTTAAACCTAACTCTAAGAATAACGCTAGTCCATCTGTAACCCTAAACCGAACACTTACAATAGCCCTGAACCTAACCCTAAAATAATCCTAATCCTAACCCTAGACCTAATCCTAACCCTACCCCTAACCTTTACCCTAAATAGAACACTAAGTCTAACCCTCAACATGGACCTAAACCTAATTCTTACCCTACACCTAACCCTAATCCTAAACCAAACCCTAACTCTGACTATAACCCTAATCGTAACAATTACCCTAAACCCTCACCTTAACTGGAAAACTAACCGTAACCCGCACCCTAAATCCTAACCGTATCCCACAACCCTAACCCTAATGCTATCCCTAACCCTAACCCTAACATTAACCTGAAACCCCTGAGCCCTAATGATAAACCTAACCCTAACACAAACCCTAACCCTAACACCAAAGCCTAGCAAAAACCTTAACACTAACTCTCACCCTAACTCTAACACTAACCCGAAACCGAATCATGCACCTAACCCTAAGCCTAAACCAAACCTAACCATGACCAGAACCGCAAGGCCTAACCGGAACCCTCACCCAAACCCTAACCCTAAACTACACCTCTAACCCCTAACGCCTTATCATAACGGTAATCCTAACCCTAACCAACCCTAACCCTAAAACTAACCCTCACCCCAACCACAAAGCCTAACACAACCATGACCCTAACCCTAAACGTAACACTAAACTTAACCCTAACCTTAAATCTAACCCTAACCCTAAAACTGAACACAACCCCTGAACGTAACCCTAACCCTGAACATAACCTTAACACTAACCTGAAAACAAGCCCAAACCTTAGCCATAACCCTAACCCTCACCCTGTCTTAAACTTCACCCTATCCCTAACCTAAAACTCACCCTGACTTTAACCCTAACCCTCCCCATAAACCTAACCCTCACCTTAACCTTGGCCCACCTGTAACCCGAAACCTAACCCTTACAATAACTCTGACCCTAATCCTCGCCCTAAACCTAATTCTAATTCTAACCCTGACCCTAACCCTAACCTAACCTTAACCCTATCTTTAAGCCTACCATAAACTTAAACCTAACCCTAACACTTAACCTTAACTCTAACCCTAACCCTAGCCCTAACCCTAACCTGAACGGTAACACTTACCCAGAACCCTCACCTTTACTGTAAATGTAACTCTAACTCTTACCCTAACCCTAAACTTAACCCTAATTATAACCTTAACCTAAACCTAACTGAAACAGTAACTCTTAACCCTAACTCGAATCCTAATCCTTAGCCTAAAACTAACCTTAACCCTAAACCTAACCCTAACCACTGACCCTAACTCTAACCCTAACCCTAAGCCGAACCCTCACCCTTAACCAGAATTTCACCCTAAAGCATAACGCTAAGCGTACCCTCACTTCATTCAAACCCGAACCCTAAGCAAAACTAACACTAACACTACACGTAACCCTAACCCTAAACCTAACCCTAACCCTGACTCTGACCTGAACCCAAACCCCTAACCCCAACCCTCTCGCTTCACATAAACTTCTCTGTAACCCTAGCCCTAAAACTAAACGTAACACTAAATCTCCCCTAACCCTGACCGTACCATGAACGTAACCCTAACTCTAAACTCAAAACTAACCCTGACCCTATCCCTAACTCTAACCCTAATCCTAACCCTAAAACTTACCCTACACACTCAGCTTCAATGGAAACCTAGCACTAACCCTCATCTTACCATCTAAACCTAACCTCAACCCTTAACCTAACCCTATCTATAACCTTCACCTAGCCCTAAACCTAAACATGACTTAACCCTAACACTAACCCTAACCCTAAATCTAAACCTAACCTTAACCCTACACTTAATCCTAACCTAAGCTCTAACCCTAACCCCTAACGCTAACCCTAAGCTCAACCCTCACCCTTCAATTAAACTTTACCCCAGCTGTAGCCCTAACCCTAAGCCGAACCCTAAACCTGACCCTAACATTAACCCAAACACCTAACCCTAACCCTAAGCCTAATCCTAACCCTAACCCTAACCTTAACCCAAATGCCTAACCCTAACCCTAACCCTCATCCTTAACCTAAACTTCACCCTAAACCTAAGGCTAACCCTAACCCTGAAAGTAAAGCTAACCCTTAACTATCCCCTAACTCTAGCCCTGACCCTAAACCTAATGCTAACCCTAGCCCTAACAGTAACACCCTAAAACATCAGCTTAATGTAAACTTAACACTAACCCTCCCATGAACCCCTAACCCTAACCCTACCCCGCATCCTACACCTAACCCAGACCTAAACCTAACCCTTTCTCTAACCCTAAATTAACCCTAACCTTAACTCTACCCTAACCCTAACAACAACTCTAAACCTGACCATAACCATCATCCTAAACCCTAGCACTAACTCTAACTCTAAATCTAGCCCTAAGCTAGCCCTACCCTTTACCGTAAACCTAGCCTTAACCCTAACCTTACCCCTACCCAAACCCTAACGCTATACCTAACCCGAACACTAACCTTAACCCTACTCTAACCTTAAGCCTAACCCTGACTATTAACTGAAACTTCACCCTAACCCTAAGCCTAACTCTAACTCTAACCCTAACCATAACAATTACCCTAAACCCTCGCCTTAACTGTAAACCTAACCCTAACCCTCACCCTAATCCTTAACCGTATCCCCAACCCTAAACCTAACGCTATCCCCAAACTTATCCCTAACCCTAACCCTAATACGAACAGTAACCCAAATCTAACCCTAACCCTAATATTAAACCTAAACTTAAATCTACCCTAACCATAAACCTAACCCTAACACCCTAAACCTAACGTCTAACACCGTCTATAATCCTAACCCTTACCATAACCCTCACCCTTAACCTAAACTTCATACTAACCCTAAACCTAACCTAACGCTGACCCTAGACATAACGCCTAACCCTCACCGAACCCTAAACCTATCCTTAACACTAACCTGAACACAAACCCAAACCCTAGCCCTCACCATAAAAATAACACTCACCCTATCCTGAACTTCATCCAAACACTAACCATAACCTTAACCCTAAACCTAGACCTAACCCAAACCCTAACCTTAAACCTAACTCTAAGAATAACGCTAGTCCATCTGTAACCCTAAACCGAACACTTACAATAGCCCTGAACCTAACCCTAAAATAATCCTAATCCTAACCCTAGACCTAATCCTAACCCTACCCCTAACCTTTACCCTAAATAGAACACTAAGTCTAACCCTCAACATGGACCTAAACCTAATTCTTACCCTACACCTAACCCTAATCCTAAACCAAACCCTAACTCTGACTATAACCCTAATCGTAACAATTACCCTAAACCCTCACCTTAACTGGAAAACTAACCGTAACCCGCACCCTAAATCCTAACCGTATCCCACAACCCTAACCCTAATGCTATCCCTAACCCTAACCCTAACATTAACCTGAAACCCCTGAGCCCTAATGATAAACCTAACCCTAACACAAACCCTAACCCTAACACCAAAGCCTAGCAAAAACCTTAACACTAACTCTCACCCTAACTCTAACACTAACCCGAAACCGAATCATGCACCTAACCCTAAGCCTAAACCAAACCTAACCATGACCAGAACCGCAAGGCCTAACCGGAACCCTCACCCAAACCCTAACCCTAAACTACACCTCTAACCCCTAACGCCTTATCATAACGGTAATCCTAACCCTAACCAACCCTAACCCTAAAACTAACCCTCACCCCAACCACAAAGCCTAACACAACCATGACCCTAACCCTAAACGTAACACTAAACTTAACCCTAACCTTAAATCTAACCCTAACCCTAAAACTGAACACAACCCCTGAACGTAACCCTAACCCTGAACATAACCTTAACACTAACCTGAAAACAAGCCCAAACCTTAGCCATAACCCTAACCCTCACCCTGTCTTAAACTTCACCCTATCCCTAACCTAAAACTCACCCTGACTTTAACCCTAACCCTCCCCATAAACCTAACCCTCACCTTAACCTTGGCCCACCTGTAACCCGAAACCTAACCCTTACAATAACTCTGACCCTAATCCTCGCCCTAAACCTAATTCTAATTCTAACCCTGACCCTAACCCTAACCTAACCTTAACCCTATCTTTAAGCCTACCATAAACTTAAACCTAACCCTAACACTTAACCTTAACTCTAACCCTAACCCTAGCCCTAACCCTAACCTGAACGGTAACACTTACCCAGAACCCTCCCCTTTACTGTAAATGTAACTCTAACTCTTACCCTAACCCTAAACTTAACCCTAATTATAACCTTAACCTAAACCTAACTGAAACAGTAACTCTTAACCCTAACTCGAATCCTAATCCTTAGCCTAAAACTAACCTTAACCCTAAACCTAACCCTAACCACTGACCCTAACTCTAACCCTAACCCTAAGCCGAACCCTCACCCTTAACCAGAATTTCACCCTAAAGCATAACGCTAAGCGTACCCTCACTTCACTCAAACCCGAACCCTAAGCAAAACTAACACTAACACTACACGTAACCCTAACCCTAAACCTAACCCTAACCCTGACTCTGACCTGAACCCAAACCCCTAACCCCAACCCTCTCGCTTCACATAAACTTCTCTGTAACCCTAGCCCTAAAACTAAACGTAACACTAAATCTCCCCTAACCCTGACCGTACCATAAACGTAACCCTAACTCTAAACTCAAAACTAACCCTGACCCTAACCCTAACTCTAACCCTAATCCTAACCCTAAAACTTACCCTACACACTCAGCTTCAATGGAAACCTAGCACTAACCCTCATCTTACCATCTAAACCTAACCTCAACCCTTAACCTAACCCTATCTATAACCTTCACCTAGCCCTAAACCTAAACATGACTTAACCCTAACACTAACCCTAACCCTAAATCTAAACCTAACCTTAACCCTACACTTAATCCTAACCTAAGCTCTAACCCTAACCCCTAACGCTAACCCTAAGCTCAACCCTCACCCTTCAATTAAACTTTACCCCAGCTGTAGCCCTAACCCTAAGCCGAACCCTAAACCTGACCCTAACATTAACCCAAACACCTAACCCTAACCCTAAGCCTAATCCTAACCCTAACCCTAACCTTAACCCAAATGCCTAACCCTAACCCTAACCCTCATCCTTAACCTAAACTTCACCCTAAACCTAAGGCTAACCCTAACCCTGAAAGTAAAGCTAACCCTTAACTATCCCCTAACTCTAGCCCTGACCCTAAACCTAATGCTAACCCTAGCCCTAACAGTAACACCCTAAAACATCAGCTTAATGTAAACTTAACACTAACCCTCCCATGAACCCCTAACCCTGACCCTACCCCGCATCCTACACCTAACCCAGACCTAAACCTAACCCTTTCTCTAACCCTAAATTAACCCTAACCTTAACTCTACCCTAACCCTAACAACAACTCTAAACCTGACCATAACCATCATCCTAAACCCTAGCACTAACTCTAACTCTAAATCTAGCCCTAAGCTAGCCCTACCCTTTACCGTAAACCTAGCCTTAACCCTAACCTTACCCCTACCCAAACCCTAACGCTATACCTAACCCGAACACTAACCTTAACCCTACTCTAACCTTAAGCCTAACCCTGACTATTAACTGAAACTTCACCCTAACCCTAAGCCTAACTCTAACTCTAACCCTAACCATAACAATTACCCTAAACCCTCGCCTTAACTGTAAACCTAACCCTAACCCTCACCCTAATCCTTAACCGTATCCCCAACCCTAAACCTAACGCTATCCCCAAACTTATCCCTAACCCTAACCCTAATACGAACAGTAACCCAAATCTAACCCTAACCCTAATATTAAACCTAAACTTAAATCTACCCTAACCATAAACCTAACCCTAACACCCTAAACCTAACGTCTAACACCGTCTATAATCCTAACCCTTACCATAACCCTCACCCTTAACCTAAACTTCACACTAACCCTAAACCTAACCTAACGCTGACCCTAGACATAACGCCTAACCCTCACCGAACCCTAAACCTATCCTTAACACTAACCTGAACACAAACCCAAACCCTAGCCCTCACCATAAATATAACCCTCACCCTATCCTGAACTTCATCCAAACACTAACCATAACCTTAACCCTAAACCTAGACCTAACCCAAACCCTAACCTTAAACCTAACTCTAAGAATAACGCTAGTCCATCTGTAACCCTAAACCGAACACTTACAATAGCCCTGAACCTAACCCTAAAATAATCCTAATCCTAACCCTAGACCTAATCCTAACCCTACCCCTAACCTTTACCCTAAATAGAACACTAAGTCTAACCCTCAACATGGACCTAAACCTAATTCTTACCCTACACCTAACCCTAATCCTAAACCAAACCCTAACTCTGACTATAACCCTAATCATAACAATTACCCTAAACCCTCACCTTAACTGGAAAACTAACCGTAACCCGCACCCTAAATCCTAACCGTATCCCACAACCCTAACCCTAATGCTATCCCTAACCCTAACCCTAACATTAACCTGAAACCCCTGAGCCCTAATGATAAACCTAACCCTAACACAAACCCTAACCCTAACACCAAAGCCTAGCAAAAACCTTAACACTAACTCTCACCCTAACTCTAACACTAACCCGAAACCGAATCATGCACCTAACCCTAAGCCTAAACCAAACCTAACCATGACCAGAACCGCAAGGCCTAACCGGAACACTCACCCAAACCCTAACCCTAAACTACACCTCTAACCCCTAACGCCTTATCATAACGGTAATCCTAACCCTAACCAACCCTAACCCTAAAAATAACCCTCACCCCAACCACAAAGCCTAACACAACCATGACCCTAACCCTAAACGTAACACTAAACTTAACCCTAACCTTAAATCTAACCCTAACCCTAAAACTGAACACAACCCCTGAACGTAACCCTAACCCTGAACATAACCTTAACACTAACCTGAAAACAAGCCCAAACCTTAGCCATAACCCTAACCCTCACCCTATCTTAAACTTCACCCTATCCCTAACCTAAAACTCACCCTGACTTTAACCCTAACGCTCCCCATAAACCTAACCCTCACGTTAACCTTGGCCCACCTGTAACCCGAAACCTAACCCTTACAATAACTCTGACCCTAATCCTCGCCCTAAACCTAATTCTAATTCTAACCCTGACCCTAACCCTAACCTAACCTTAACCCTATCTTTAAGCCTACCATAAACTTAAACCTAACCCTAACCCTTAACCTTATCTCTTACCCTAACCCTAGCCCTAACCCTAACCTGAACGGTAACACTTACCCAGAACCCTCACCTTAACTGTAAATGTAACTCTAACTCTTACCCTAACCCTAAACTTAACCCTAATTATAACCTTAACCTAAACCTAACTGAAACAGTAACCCTTAACCCTAACTCTAATCCTAATCCTTAGCCTAAAACTAACCTTAACCCTAAACCTAACCCTAACCACTGACCCTAACTCTAACCCTAACCGTAAGCCGAACCCTCACCCTTAACCAGAATTTCACCCTAAAGCATAACGCTAAGCGTACCCTCACTTCATTCAAACCCGAACCCTAAGCAAAACTAACACTAACACTACACGTAACCCTAACCCTAAACCTAACCCTAACCCTGACTCTGACCTGAACCCAAACCCCTAACCCCAACCCTCTCGCTTCACATAAACTTCTCTGTAACCCTAGCCCTAAAACTAAACGTAACACTAAATCTCCCCTAACCCTGACCGTACCATAAACGTAACCCTAACTCTAAACTCAAAACTAACCCTGACCCTAACCCTAACTCTAACCCTAATCCTAACCCTAAAACTTACCCTACACACTCAGCTTCAATGGAAACCTAGCACTAACCCTCATCTTACCATCTAAACCTAACCTCAACCCTTAACCTAACCCTATCTATAACCTTCACCTAGCCCTAAACCTAAACATGACTTAACCCTAACACTAACCCTAACCCTAAATCTAAACCTAACCTTAACCCTACACTTAATCCTAACCTAAGCTCTAACCCTAACCCCTAACGCTAACCCTAAGCTCAACCCTCACCCTTCAATTAAACTTTACCCCAGCTGTAGCCCTAACCCTAAGCCGAACCCTAAACCTGACCCTAACATTAACCCAAACACCTAACCCTAACCCTAAGCCTAATCCTAAACCTAACCCTAACCTTAACCCAAATGCCTAACCCTAACCCTAACCCTCATCCTTAACCTAAACTTCACCCTAAACCTAAGGCTAACCCTAACCCTGAAAGTAAAGCTAACCCTTAACTATCCCCTAACTCTAGCCCTGACCCTAAACCTAATGCTAACCCTAGCCCTAACAGTAACACCCTAAAACATCAGCTTAATGTAAACTTAACACTAACCCTCCCATGAACCCCTAACCCTGACCCTACCCCGCATCCTACACCTAACCCAGACCTAAACCTAACCCTTTCTCTAACCCTAAATTAACCCTAACCTTAACTCTACCCTAACCCTAACAACAACTCTAAACCTGACCATAACCATCATCCTAAACCCTAGCACTAACTCCAACTCTAAATCTAACCCTAAGCTAGCCCTACCCTTTACCGTAAACCTAGCCTTAACCCTAACCTTACCCCTACCCAAACCCTAACGCTATACCTAACCCGAACACTAACCTTAACCCTACTCTAACCTTAAGCCTAACCCTGACTATTAACTGAAACTTCACCCTAACCCTAAGCCTAACTCTAACTCTAACCCTAACCATAACAATTACCCTAAACCCTCGCCTTAACTGTAAACCTAACCCTAACCCTCACCCTAATCCTTAACCGTATCCCCAACCCTAAACCTAACGCTATCCCCAAACTTATCCCTAACCCTAACCCTAATACGAACAGTAACCCAAATCTAACCCTAACCCTAATATTAAACCTAAACTTAAATCTACCCTAACCATCAACCTAACCCTAACACCCTAAACCTAACGTCTAACACCGTCTATAATCCTAACCCTTACCATAACCCTCACCCTTAACCTAAACTTCACACTAACCCTAAACCTAACCTAACGCTGACCCTAGACATAACGCCTAACCCTCACCGAACCCTAAACCTATCCTTAACACTAACCTGCACACAAACCCAAACCCTAGCCCTCACCATAAAAATAACCCTCACCCTATCCTGAACTTCATCCAAACACTAACCATAACCTTAACCCTAAACCTAGACCTAACCCAAACCCTAACCTTAAACCTAACTCTAAGAATAACGCTAGTCCATCTGTAACCCTAAACCGAACACTTACAATAGCCCTGAACCTAACCCTAAAATAATCCTAATCCTAACCCTAGACCTAATCCTAACCCTACCCCTAACCTTTACCCTAAATAGAACACTAAGTCTAACCCTCAACATGGACCTAAACCTAATTCTTACCCTACACCTAACCCTAATCCTAAACCAAACCCTAACTCTGACTATAACCCTAATTGTAACAATTACCCTAAACCCTCACCTTAACTGGAAAACTAACCGTAACCCGCACCCTAAATCCTAACCGTATCCCACAACCCTAACCCTAATGCTATCCCTAACCCTAACCCTAACATTAACCTGAAACCCCTGAGCCCTAATGATAAACCTAACCCTAACACAAACCCTAACCCTAACACCAAAGCCTAGCAAAAACCTTAACACTAACTCTCACCCTAACTCTAACACTAACCCGAAACCGAATCATGCACCTAACCCTAAGCCTAAACCAAACCTAACCATGACCAGAACCGCAAGGCCTAACCGGAACCCTCACCCAAACCCTAACCCTAAACTACACCTCTAACCCCTAACGCCTTATCATAACGGTAATCCTAACCCTAACCAACCCTAACCCTAAAACTAACCCTCACCCCAACCACAAAGCCTAACACAACCATGACCCTAACCCTAAACGTAACACTAAACTTAACCCTAACCTTAAATCTAACCCTAACCCTAAAACTGAACACAACCCCTGAACGTAACCCTAACCCTGAACATAACCTTAACACTAACCTGAAAACAAGCCCAAACCTTAGCCATAACCCTAACCCTCACCCTGTCTTAAACTTCACCCTATCCCTAACCTAAAACTCACCCTGACTTTAACCCTAACCCTCCCCATAAACCTAACCCTCACCTTAACCTTGGCCCACCTGTAACCCGAAACCTAACCCTTACAATAACTCTGACCCTAATCCTCGCCCTAAACCTAATTCTAATTCTAACCCTGACCCTAACCCTAACCTAACCTTAACCCTATCTTTAAGCCTACCATAAACTTAAACCTAACCCTAACCCTTAACCTTAACTCTAACCCTAACCCTAGCCCTAACCCTAACCTGAACGGTAACACTTACCCAGAACCCTCACCTTTACTGTAAATGTAACTCTAACTCTTACCCTAACCCTAAACTTAACCCTAATTATAACCTTAACCTAAACCTAACTGAAACAGTAACCCTTAACCCTAACTCGAATCCTAATCCTTAGCCTAAAACTAACCTTAACCCTAAACCTAACCCTAACCACTGACCCTAACTCTAACCCTAACCGTAAGCCGAACCCTCACCCTTAACCAGAATTTCACCCTAAAGCATAACGCTAAGCGTACCCTCACTTCATTCAAACCCGAACCCTAAGCAAAACTAACACTAACACTACACGTAACCCTAACCCTAAACCTAACCCTAACCCTGACTCTGACCTGAACCCAAACCCCTAACCCCAACCCTCTCGCTTCACATAAACTTCTCTGTAACCCTAGCCCTAAAACTAAACGTAACACTAAATCTCCCCTAACCCTGACCGTACCATAAACGTAACCCTAACTCTAAACTCAAAACTAACCCTGACCCTAACCCTAACTCTAACCCTAATCCTAACCCTAAAACTTACCCTACACACTCAGCTTCAATGGAAACCTAGCACTAACCCTCATCTTACCATCTAAACCTAACCTCAACCCTTAACCTAACCCTATCTATAACCTTCACCTAGCCCTAAACCTAAACATGACTTAACCCTAACACTAACCCTAACCCTAAATCTAAACCTAACCTTAACCCTACACTTAATCCTAACCTAAGCTCTAACCCTAACCCCTAACGCTAACCCTAAGCTCAACCCTCACCCTTCAATTAAACTTTACCCCAGCTGTAGCCCTAACCCTAAGCCGAACCCTAAACCTGACCCTAACATTAACCCAAACACCTAACCCTAACCCTAAGCCTAATCCTAAACCTAACCCTAACCTTAACCCAAATGCCTAACCCTAACCCTAACCCTCATCCTTAACCTAAACTTCACCCTAAACCTAAGGCTAACCCTAACCCTGAAAGTAAAGCTAACCCTTAACTATCCCCTAACTCTAGCCCTGACCCTAAACCTAATGCTAACCCTAGCCCTAACAGTAACACCCTAAAACATCAGCTTAATGGAAACTTAACACTAACCCTCCCATGAACCCCTAACCCTAACCCTACCCCGCATCCTACACCTAACCCAGACCTAAACCTAACCCTTTCTCTAACCCTAAATTAACCCTAACCTTAACTCTACCCTAACCCTAACAACAACTCTAAACCTGACCATAACCATCATCCTAAACCCTAGCACTAACTCTAACTCTAAATCTAGCCCTAAGCTAGCCCTACCCTTTACCGTAAACCTAGCCTTAACCCTAACCTTACCCCTACCCAAACCCTAACGCTATACCTAACCCGAACACTAACCTTAACCCTACTCTAACCTTAAGCCTAACCCTGACTATTAACTGAAACTTCACCCTAACCCTAAGCCTAACTCTAACTCTAACCCTAACCATAACAATTACCCTAAACCCTCGCCTTAACTGTAAACCTAACCCTAACCCTCACCCTAATCCTTAACCGTATCCCCAACCCGAAACCTAACGCTATCCCCAAACTTATCCCTAACCCTAACCCTAATACGAACAGTAACCCAAATCTAACCCTAACCCTAATATTAAACCTAAACTTAAATCTACCCTAACCATAAACCTAACCCTAACACCCTAAACCTAACGTCTAACACCGTCTATAATCCTAACCCTTACCATAACCCTCACCCTTAACCTAAACTTCACACTAACCCTAAACCTAACCTAACGCTGACCCTAGACATAACGCCTAACCCTCACCGAACCCTAAACCTATCCTTAACACTAACCTGAACACAAACCCAAACCCTAGCCCTCACCATAAAAATAACC
Source organism: Loxodonta africana (assembly GCF_030014295.1). NCBI lineage: Eukaryota > Metazoa > Chordata > Mammalia > Proboscidea > Elephantidae > Loxodonta > Loxodonta africana. The sequence continues at coordinate 1,150,612 of NW_026975261.1, read as the reverse complement.
CTCACCCTATCCTGAACTTCATCCAAACACTAACCATAACGTTAACCCTAAACCTAGACCTAACCCAAACCCTAACCTTAAACCTAACTCTAAGAATAACGCTAGTCCATCTGTAACCCTAAACCGAACACTTACAATAGCCCTGAACCTAACCCTAAAATAATCCTAATCCTAACCCTAGACCTAATCCTAACCCTACCCCTAACCTTTACCCTAAATAGAACACTAAGTCTAACCCTCAACATGGACCTAAACCTAATTCTTACCCTACACCTAACCCTAATCCTAAACCAAACCCTAACTCTGACTATAACCCTAATCATAACAATTACCCTAAACCCTCACCTTAACTGGAAAACTAACCGTAACCCGCACCCTAAATCCTAACCGTATCCCACAACCCTAACCCTAATGCTATCCCTAACCCTAACCCTAACATTAACCTGAAACCCCTGAGCCCTAATGATAAACCTAACCCTAACACAAACCCTAACCCTAACACCAAAGCCTAGCAAAAACCTTAACACTAACTCTCACCCTAACTCTAACACTAACCCGAAACCGAATCATGCACCTAACCCTAAGCCTAAACCAAACCTAACCATGACCAGAACCGCAAGGCCTAACCGGAACACTCACCCAAACCCTAACCCTAAACTACACCTCTAACCCCTAACGCCTTATCATAACGGTAATCCTAACCCTAACCAACCCTAACCCTAAAAATAACCCTCACCCCAACCACAAAGCCTAACACAACCATGACCCTAACCCTAAACGTAACACTAAACTTAACCCTAACCTTAAATCTAACCCTAACCCTAAAACTGAACACAACCCCTGAACGTAACCCTAACCCTGAACATAACCTTAACACTAACCTGAAAACAAGCCCAAACCTTAGCCATAACCCTAACCCTCACCCTATCTTAAACTTCACCCTATCCCTAACCTAAAACTCACCCTGACTTTAACCCTAACGCTCCCCATAAACCTAACCCTCACGTTAACCTTGGCCCACCTGTAACCCGAAACCTAACCCTTACAATAACTCTGACCCTAATCCTCGCCCTAAACCTAATTCTAATTCTAACCCTGACCCTAACCCTAACCTAACCTTAACCCTATCTTTAAGCCTACCATAAACTTAAACCTAACCCTAACCCTTAACCTTATCTCTTACCCTAACCCTAGCCCTAACCCTAACCTGAACGGTAACACTTACCCAGAACCCTCACCTTAACTGTAAATGTAACTCTAACTCTTACCCTAACCCTAAACTTAACCCTAATTATAACCTTAACCTAAACCTAACTGAAACAGTAACCCTTAACCCTAACTCTAATCCTAATCCTTAGCCTAAAACTAACCTTAACCCTAAACCTAACCCTAACCACTGACCCTAACTCTAACCCTAACCGTAAGCCGAACCCTCACCCTTAACCAGAATTTCACCCTAAAGCATAACGCTAAGCGTACCCTCACTTCATTCAAACCCGAACCCTAAGCAAAACTAACACTAACACTACACGTAACCCTAACCCTAAACCTAACCCTAACCCTGACTCTGACCTGAACCCAAACCCCTAACCCCAACCCTCTCGCTTCACATAAACTTCTCTGTAACCCTAGCCCTAAAACTAAACGTAACACTAAATCTCCCCTAACCCTGACCGTACCATAAACGTAACCCTAACTCTAAACTCAAAACTAACCCTGACCCTAACCCTAACTCTAACCCTAATCCTAACCCTAAAACTTACCCTACACACTCAGCTTCAATGGAAACCTAGCACTAACCCTCATCTTACCATCTAAACCTAACCTCAACCCTTAACCTAACCCTATCTATAACCTTCACCTAGCCCTAAACCTAAACATGACTTAACCCTAACACTAACCCTAACCCTAAATCTAAACCTAACCTTAACCCTACACTTAATCCTAACCTAAGCTCTAACCCTAACCCCTAACGCTAACCCTAAGCTCAACCCTCACCCTTCAATTAAACTTTACCCCAGCTGTAGCCCTAACCCTAAGCCGAACCCTAAACCTGACCCTAACATTAACCCAAACACCTAACCCTAACCCTAAGCCTAATCCTAAACCTAACCCTAACCTTAACCCAAATGCCTAACCCTAACCCTAACCCTCATCCTTAACCTAAACTTCACCCTAAACCTAAGGCTAACCCTAACCCTGAAAGTAAAGCTAACCCTTAACTATCCCCTAACTCTAGCCCTGACCCTAAACCTAATGCTAACCCTAGCCCTAACAGTAACACCCTAAAACATCAGCTTAATGTAAACTTAACACTAACCCTCCCATGAACCCCTAACCCTGACCCTACCCCGCATCCTACACCTAACCCAGACCTAAACCTAACCCTTTCTCTAACCCTAAATTAACCCTAACCTTAACTCTACCCTAACCCTAACAACAACTCTAAACCTGACCATAACCATCATCCTAAACCCTAGCACTAACTCCAACTCTAAATCTAACCCTAAGCTAGCCCTACCCTTTACCGTAAACCTAGCCTTAACCCTAACCTTACCCCTACCCAAACCCTAACGCTATACCTAACCCGAACACTAACCTTAACCCTACTCTAACCTTAAGCCTAACCCTGACTATTAACTGAAACTTCACCCTAACCCTAAGCCTAACTCTAACTCTAACCCTAACCATAACAATTACCCTAAACCCTCGCCTTAACTGTAAACCTAACCCTAACCCTCACCCTAATCCTTAACCGTATCCCCAACCCTAAACCTAACGCTATCCCCAAACTTATCCCTAACCCTAACCCTAATACGAACAGTAACCCAAATCTAACCCTAACCCTAATATTAAACCTAAACTTAAATCTACCCTAACCATCAACCTAACCCTAACACCCTAAACCTAACGTCTAACACCGTCTATAATCCTAACCCTTACCATAACCCTCACCCTTAACCTAAACTTCACACTAACCCTAAACCTAACCTAACGCTGACCCTAGACATAACGCCTAACCCTCACCGAACCCTAAACCTATCCTTAACACTAACCTGCACACAAACCCAAACCCTAGCCCTCACCATAAAAATAACCCTCACCCTATCCTGAACTTCATCCAAACACTAACCATAACCTTAACCCTAAACCTAGACCTAACCCAAACCCTAACCTTAAACCTAACTCTAAGAATAACGCTAGTCCATCTGTAACCCTAAACCGAACACTTACAATAGCCCTGAACCTAACCCTAAAATAATCCTAATCCTAACCCTAGACCTAATCCTAACCCTACCCCTAACCTTTACCCTAAATAGAACACTAAGTCTAACCCTCAACATGGACCTAAACCTAATTCTTACCCTACACCTAACCCTAATCCTAAACCAAACCCTAACTCTGACTATAACCCTAATTGTAACAATTACCCTAAACCCTCACCTTAACTGGAAAACTAACCGTAACCCGCACCCTAAATCCTAACCGTATCCCACAACCCTAACCCTAATGCTATCCCTAACCCTAACCCTAACATTAACCTGAAACCCCTGAGCCCTAATGATAAACCTAACCCTAACACAAACCCTAACCCTAACACCAAAGCCTAGCAAAAACCTTAACACTAACTCTCACCCTAACTCTAACACTAACCCGAAACCGAATCATGCACCTAACCCTAAGCCTAAACCAAACCTAACCATGACCAGAACCGCAAGGCCTAACCGGAACCCTCACCCAAACCCTAACCCTAAACTACACCTCTAACCCCTAACGCCTTATCATAACGGTAATCCTAACCCTAACCAACCCTAACCCTAAAACTAACCCTCACCCCAACCACAAAGCCTAACACAACCATGACCCTAACCCTAAACGTAACACTAAACTTAACCCTAACCTTAAATCTAACCCTAACCCTAAAACTGAACACAACCCCTGAACGTAACCCTAACCCTGAACATAACCTTAACACTAACCTGAAAACAAGCCCAAACCTTAGCCATAACCCTAACCCTCACCCTGTCTTAAACTTCACCCTATCCCTAACCTAAAACTCACCCTGACTTTAACCCTAACCCTCCCCATAAACCTAACCCTCACCTTAACCTTGGCCCACCTGTAACCCGAAACCTAACCCTTACAATAACTCTGACCCTAATCCTCGCCCTAAACCTAATTCTAATTCTAACCCTGACCCTAACCCTAACCTAACCTTAACCCTATCTTTAAGCCTACCATAAACTTAAACCTAACCCTAACCCTTAACCTTAACTCTAACCCTAACCCTAGCCCTAACCCTAACCTGAACGGTAACACTTACCCAGAACCCTCACCTTTACTGTAAATGTAACTCTAACTCTTACCCTAACCCTAAACTTAACCCTAATTATAACCTTAACCTAAACCTAACTGAAACAGTAACCCTTAACCCTAACTCGAATCCTAATCCTTAGCCTAAAACTAACCTTAACCCTAAACCTAACCCTAACCACTGACCCTAACTCTAACCCTAACCGTAAGCCGAACCCTCACCCTTAACCAGAATTTCACCCTAAAGCATAACGCTAAGCGTACCCTCACTTCATTCAAACCCGAACCCTAAGCAAAACTAACACTAACACTACACGTAACCCTAACCCTAAACCTAACCCTAACCCTGACTCTGACCTGAACCCAAACCCCTAACCCCAACCCTCTCGCTTCACATAAACTTCTCTGTAACCCTAGCCCTAAAACTAAACGTAACACTAAATCTCCCCTAACCCTGACCGTACCATAAACGTAACCCTAACTCTAAACTCAAAACTAACCCTGACCCTAACCCTAACTCTAACCCTAATCCTAACCCTAAAACTTACCCTACACACTCAGCTTCAATGGAAACCTAGCACTAACCCTCATCTTACCATCTAAACCTAACCTCAACCCTTAACCTAACCCTATCTATAACCTTCACCTAGCCCTAAACCTAAACATGACTTAACCCTAACACTAACCCTAACCCTAAATCTAAACCTAACCTTAACCCTACACTTAATCCTAACCTAAGCTCTAACCCTAACCCCTAACGCTAACCCTAAGCTCAACCCTCACCCTTCAATTAAACTTTACCCCAGCTGTAGCCCTAACCCTAAGCCGAACCCTAAACCTGACCCTAACATTAACCCAAACACCTAACCCTAACCCTAAGCCTAATCCTAAACCTAACCCTAACCTTAACCCAAATGCCTAACCCTAACCCTAACCCTCATCCTTAACCTAAACTTCACCCTAAACCTAAGGCTAACCCTAACCCTGAAAGTAAAGCTAACCCTTAACTATCCCCTAACTCTAGCCCTGACCCTAAACCTAATGCTAACCCTAGCCCTAACAGTAACACCCTAAAACATCAGCTTAATGGAAACTTAACACTAACCCTCCCATGAACCCCTAACCCTAACCCTACCCCGCATCCTACACCTAACCCAGACCTAAACCTAACCCTTTCTCTAACCCTAAATTAACCCTAACCTTAACTCTACCCTAACCCTAACAACAACTCTAAACCTGACCATAACCATCATCCTAAACCCTAGCACTAACTCTAACTCTAAATCTAGCCCTAAGCTAGCCCTACCCTTTACCGTAAACCTAGCCTTAACCCTAACCTTACCCCTACCCAAACCCTAACGCTATACCTAACCCGAACACTAACCTTAACCCTACTCTAACCTTAAGCCTAACCCTGACTATTAACTGAAACTTCACCCTAACCCTAAGCCTAACTCTAACTCTAACCCTAACCATAACAATTACCCTAAACCCTCGCCTTAACTGTAAACCTAACCCTAACCCTCACCCTAATCCTTAACCGTATCCCCAACCCGAAACCTAACGCTATCCCCAAACTTATCCCTAACCCTAACCCTAATACGAACAGTAACCCAAATCTAACCCTAACCCTAATATTAAACCTAAACTTAAATCTACCCTAACCATAAACCTAACCCTAACACCCTAAACCTAACGTCTAACACCGTCTATAATCCTAACCCTTACCATAACCCTCACCCTTAACCTAAACTTCACACTAACCCTAAACCTAACCTAACGCTGACCCTAGACATAACGCCTAACCCTCACCGAACCCTAAACCTATCCTTAACACTAACCTGAACACAAACCCAAACCCTAGCCCTCACCATAAAAATAACCCTCACCCTATCCTGAACTTCATCCAAACACTAACCATAACGTTAACCCTAAACCTAGACCTAACCCAAACCCTAACCTTAAACCTAACTCTAAGAATAACGCTAGTCCATCTGTAACCCTAAACCGAACACTTACAATAGCCCTGAACCTAACCCTAAAATAATCCTAATCCTAACCCTAGACCTAATCCTAACCCTACCCCTAACCTTTACCCTAAATAGAACACTAAGTCTAACCCTCAACATGGACCTAAACCTAATTCTTACCCTACACCTAACCCTAATCCTAAACCAAACCCTAACTCTGACTATAACCCTAATCGTAACAATTACCCTAAACCCTCACCTTAACTGGAAAACTAACCGTAACCCGCACCCTAAATCCTAACCGTATCCCACAACCCTAACCCTAATGCTATCCCTAACCCTAACCCTAACATTAACCTGAAACCCCTGAGCCCTAATGATAAACCTAACCCTAACACAAACCCTAACCCTAACACCAAAGCCTAGCAAAAACCTTAACACTAACTCTCACCCTAACTCTAACACTAACCCGAAACCGAATCATGCACCTAACCCTAAGCCTAAACCAAACCTAACCATGACCAGAACCGCAAGGCCTAACCGGAACCCTCACCCAAACCCTAACCCTAAACTACACCTCTAACCCCTAACGCCTTATCATAACGGTAATCCTAACCCTAACCAACCCTAACCCTAAAACTAACCCTCACCCCAACCACAAAGCCTAACACAACCATGACCCTAACCCTAAACGTAACACTAAACTTAACCCTAACCTTAAATCTAACCCTAACCCTAAAACTGAACACAACCCCTGAACGTAACCCTAACCCTGAACATAACCTTAACACTAACCTGAAAACAAGCCCAAACCTTAGCCATAACCCTAACCCTCACCCTGTCTTAAACTTCACCCTATCCCTAACCTAAAACTCACCCTGACTTTAACCCTAACCCTCCCCATAAACCTAACCCTCACCTTAACCTTGGCCCACCTGTAACCCGAAACCTAACCCTTACAATAACTCTGACCCTAATCCTCGCCCTAAACCTAATTCTAATTCTAACCCTGACCCTAACCCTAACTTAACCTTAACCCTATCTTTAAGCCTACCATAAACTTAAACCTAACCCTAACCCTTAACCTTAACTCTAACCCTAACCCTAGCCCTAACCCTAACCTGAACGGTAACACTTACCCAGAACCCTCACCTTTACTGTAAATGTAACTCTAACTCTTACCCTAACCCTAAACTTAACCCTAATTATAACCTTAACCTAAACCTAACTGAAACAGTAACCCTTAACCCTAACTCGAATCCTAATCCTTAGCCTAAAACTAACCTTAACCCTAAACCGAACCCTAACCACTGACCCTAACTCTAACCCTAACCCTAAGCCGAACCCTCACCCTTAACCAGAATTTCACCCTAAAGCATAACGCTAAGCGTACCCTAACTTCATTCAAACCCGAACCCTAAGCAAAACTAACACTAACACTACACGTAACCCTAACCCTAAACCTAACCCTAACCCTGACTCTGACCTGAACCCAAACCCCTAACCCCAACCCTCTCGCTTCACATAAACTTCTCTGTAACCCTAGCCCTAAAACTAAACGTAACACTAAATCTCCCCTAACCCTGACCGTACCATAAACGTAACCCTAACTCTAAACTCAAAACTAACCCTGACCCTAACCCTAACTCTAACCCTAATCCTAACCCTAAAACTTACCCTACACACTCAGCTTCAATGGAAACCTAGCACTAACCCTCATCTTACCATCTAAACCTAACCTCAACCCTTAACCTAACCCTATCTATAACCTTCACCTAGCCCTAAACCTAAACATGACTTAACCCTAACACTAACCCTAACCCTAAATCTAAACCTAACCTTAACCCTACACTTAATCCTAACCTAAGCTCTAACCCTAACCCCTAACGCTAACCCTAAGCTCAACCCTCACCCTTCAATTAAACTTTACCCCAGCTGTAGCCCTAACCCTAAGCCGAACCCTAAACCTGACCCTAACATTAACCCAAACACCTAACCCTAAGCCTAATCCTAAACCTAACCCTAACCTTAACCCAAATGCCTAACCCTAACCCTAACCCTCATCCTTAACCTAAACTTCACCCTAAACCTAAGGCTAACCCTAACCCTGAAAGTAAAGCTAACCCTTAATTATCCCCTAACTCTAGCCCTGACCCTAAACCTAATGCTAACCCTAGCCCTAACAGTAACACCCTAAAACATCAGCTTAATGTAAACTTAACACTAACCCTCCCATGAACCCCTAACCCTAACCCTACCCCGCATCCTACACCTAACCCAGACCTAAACCTAACCCTTTCTCTAACCCTAAATTAACCCTAACCTTAACTCTACCCTAACCCTAACAACAACTCTAAACCTGACCATAACCATCATCCTAAACCCTAGCACTAACTCTAACTCTAAATCTAGCCCTAAGCTAGCCCTACCCTTTACCGTAAACCTAGCCTTAACCCTAACCTTACCCCTACCCAAACCCTAACGCTATACCTAACCCGAACACTAACCTTAACCCTACTCTAACCTTAAGCCTAACCCTGACTATTAACTGAAACTTCACCCTAACCCTAAGCCTAACTCTAACTCTAACCCTAACCATAACAATTACCCTAAACCCTCGCCTTAACTGTAAACCTAACCCTAACCCTCACCCTAATCCTTAACCGTATCCCCAACCCTAAACCTAACGCTATCCCCAAACTTATCCCTAACCCTAACCCTAATACGAACAGTAACCCAAATCTAACCCTAACCCTAATATTAAACCTAAACTTAAATCTACCCTAACCATAAACCTAACCCTAACACCCTAAACCTAACGTCTAACACCATCTATAATCCTAACTCTTACCATAACCCTCACCCTTAACCTAAACTTCACACTAACCCTAAACCTAACCTAACGCTGACCCTAGACATAACGCCTAACCCTCACCGAACCCTAAACCTATCCTTAACACTAACCTGAACACAAACCCAAACCCTAGCCCTCACCATAAAAATAACACTCACCCTATCCTGAACTTCATCCAAACACTAACCATAACCTTAACCCTAAACCTAGACCTAACCCAAACCCTAACCTTAAACCTAACTCTAAGAATAACGCTAGTCCATCTGTAACCCTAAACCGAACACTTACAATAGCCCTGAACCTAACCCTAAAATAATCCTAATCCTAACCCTAGACCTAATCCTAACCCTACCCCTAACCTTTACCCTAAATAGAACACTAAGTCTAACCCTCAACATGGACCTAAACCTAATTCTTACCCTACACCTAACCCTAATCCTAAACCAAACCCTAACTCTGACTATAACCCTAATCGTAACAATTACCCTAAACCCTCACCTTAACTGGAAAACTAACCGTAACCCGCACCCTAAATCCTAACCGTATCCCACAACCCTAACCCTAATGCTATCCCTAACCCTAACCCTAACATTAACCTGAAACCCCTGAGCCCTAATGATAAACCTAACCCTAACACAAACCCTAACCCTAACACCAAAGCCTAGCAAAAACCTTAACACTAACTCTCACCCTAACTCTAACACTAACCCGAAACCGAATCATGCACCTAACCCTAAGCCTAAACCAAACCTAACCATGACCAGAACCGCAAGGCCTAACCGGAACCCTCACCCAAACCCTAACCCTAAACTACACCTCTAACCCCTAACGCCTTATCATAACGATAATCCTAACCCTAACCAACCCTAACCCTAAAACTAACCGTCACCCCAACCACAAAGCCTAACACAACCATGACCCTAACCCTAAACGTAACACTAAACTTAACCCTAACCTTAAATCTAACCCTAACCCTAAAACTGAACACAACCCCTGAACGTAACCCTAACCCTGAACATAACCTTAACACTAACCTGAAAACAAGCCCAAACCTTAGCCATAACCCTAACCCTCACCCTATCTTAAACTTCACCCTATCCCTAACCTAAAACTCACCCTGACTTTAACCCTAACCCTCCCCATAAACCTAACCCTCACCTTAACCTTGGCCCACCTGTAACCCGAAACCTAACCCTTACAATAACTCTGACCCTAATCCTCGCCCTAAACCTAATTCTAATTCTAACGCTGACCCTAACCCTAACCTAACCTTAACCCTATCTTTAAGCCTACCATAAACTTAAACCTAACCCTAACCCTTAACCTTAACTCTAACCCTAACCCTAGCCCTAACTCTAACCTTAACGGTAACACTTACCCAGAACCCTCACCTTAACTGTAAATGTAACTCTAACTCTTACCCTAACCCTAAACTTAACCCTAATTATAACCTTAACCTAAACCTAACTGAAACAGTAACCCTTAACCCTAACTCTAATCCTAATCCTTAGCCTAAAACTAACCTTAACCCTAAACCTAACCCTAACCACTGACCCTAACTCTAACCCTAACCCTGAGCCGAACCCTCACCCTTAACCAGAATTTCACCCTAAAGCATAACGCTAAGCGTACCCTCACTTCATTCAAACCCGAACCCTAAGCAAAACTAACACTAACACTACACGTAACCCTAACCCTAAACCTAACCCTAACCCTGACTCTGACCTGAACCCAAACCCCTAACCCCAACCCTCTCGCTTAACATAAACTTCTCTGTAACCCTAGCCCTAAAACTAAACGTAACACTAAATCTCCCCTAACCCTGACCGTACCATGAACGTAACCCTAACTCTAAACTCAAAACTAACCCTGACCCTAACCCTAACTCTAACCCTAATCCTAACCCTAAAACTTACCCTACACACTCAGCTTCAATGGAAACCTAGCACTAACCCTCATCTTACCATCTAAACCTAACCTCAACCCTTAACCTAACCCTATCTATAACCTTCACCTAGCCCTAAACCTAAACATGACTTAACCCTAACACTAACCCTAACCCTAAATCTAAACCTAACCCTAACCCTACACTTAATCCTAACCTAAGCTCTAACCCTAACCCCTAACGCTAACCCTAAGCTCAACCCTCACCCTTCAATTAAACTTTACCCCAGCTGTAGCCCTAACCCTAAGCCGAACCCTAAACCTGACCCTAACATTAACCCAAACACCTAACCCTAACCCTAAGCCTAATCCTAAACCTAACCCTAACCTTAACCCAAATGCCTAACCCTAACCCTAACCCTCATCCTTAACCTAAACTTCACCCTAAACCTAAGGCTAACCCTAACCCTGAAAGTAAAGCTAATCCTTAACTATCCCCTAACTCTAGCCCTGACCCTAAACCTAATGCTAACCCTAGCCCTAACAGTAACACCCTAAAACATCAGCTTAAGGTAAACTTAACACTAACCCTCCCATGAACCCCTAACCCTAACCCTACCCCGCATCCTACACCTAACCCAGACCTAAACCTAACCCTTTCTCTAACCCTAAATTAACCCTAACCTTAACTCTACCCTAACCCTAACAACAACTCTAAACCTGACCATAACCATCATCCTAAACCCTAGCACTAACTCCAACTCTAAATCTAGCCCTAAGCTAGCCCTACCCTTTACCGTAAACCTAGCCTTAACCCTAACCTTACCCCTACCCAAACCCTAACGCTATACCTAACCCGAACACTAACCTTAACCCTACTCTAACCTTAAGCCTAACCCTGACTATTAACTGAAACTTCACCGTAACCCTAAGCCTAACTCTAACTCTAACCCTAACCATAACAATTACCCTAAACCCTCGCCTTAACTGTAAACCTAACCCTAACCCTCACCCTAATCCTTAACCGTATCCCCAACCCTAAACCTGACGCTATCCCCAAACTTATCCCTAACCCTAACCCTAATACGAACAGTAACCCAAATCTAACCCTAACCCTAATATTAAACCTAAACTTAAATCTACCCTAACCATAAACCTAACCCTAACACCCTAAACCTAACGTCTAACACCGTCTATAATCCTAACCCTTATCATAACCCTCACCCTTAACCTAAACTTCACACTAACCCTAAAGCTAACCTAACGCTGACCCTAGACATAACGCCTAACCCTCACCGAACCCTAAACCTATCCTTAACACTAACCTGAACACAAACCCAAACCCTAGCCCTCACCATAAAAATAACCCTCACCCTATCCTGAACTTCATCCAAACACTAACCATAACGTTAACCCTAAACCTAGACCTAACCCAAACCCTAACCTTAAACCTAACTCTAAGAATAACGCTAGTCCATCTGTAACCCTAAACCGAACACTTACAATAGCCCTGAACCTAACCCTAAAATAATCCTAATCCTAACCCTAGACCTAATCCTAACCCTACCCCTAACCTTTACCCTAAATAGAACACTAAGTCTAACCCTCAACATGGACCTAAACCTAATTCTTACCCTACACCTAACCCTAATCCTAAACCAAACCCTAACTCTGACTATAACCCTAATCGTAACAATTACCCTAAACCCTCACCTTAACTGGAAAACTAACCGTAACCCGCACCCTAAATCCTAACCGTATCCCACAACCCTAACCCTAATGCTATCCCTAACCCTAACCCTAACATTAACCTGAAACCCCTGAGCCCTAATGATAAACCTAACCCTAACACAAACCCTAACCCTAACACCAAAGCCTAGCAAAAACCTTAACACTAACTCTCACCCTAACTCTAACACTAACCCGAAACCGAATCATGCACCTAACCCTAAGCCTAAACCAAACCTAACCATGACCAGAACCGCAAGGCCTAACCGGAACCCTCACCCAAACCCTAACCCTAAACTACACCTCTAACCCCTAACGCCTTATCATAACGGTAATCCTAACCCTAACCAACCCTAACCCTAAAACTAACCCTCACCCCAACCACAAAGCCTAACACAACCATGACCCTAACCCTAAACGTAACACTAAACTTAACCCTAACCTTAAATCTAACCCTAACCCTAAAACTGAACACAACCCCTGAACGTAACCCTAACCCTGAACATAACCTTAACACTAACCTGAAAACAAGCCCAAACCTTAGCCATAACCCTAACCCTCACCCTGTCTTAAACTTCACCCTATCCCTAACCTAAAACTCACCCTGACTTTAACCCTAACCCTCCCCATAAACCTAACCCTCACCTTAACCTTGGCCCACCTGTAACCCGAAACCTAACCCTTACAATAACTCTGACCCTAATCCTCGCCCTAAACCTAATTCTAATTCTAACCCTGACCCTAACCCTAACCTAACCTTAACCCTATCTTTAAGCCTACCATAAACTTAAACCTAACCCTAACCCTTAACCTTAACTCTAACCCTAACCCTAGCCCTAACCCTAACCTGAACGGTAACACTTACCCAGAACCCTCACCTTAACTGTAAATGTAACTCTAACTCTTACCCTAACCCTAAACTTAACCCTAATTATAACCTTAACCTAAACCTAACTGAAACAGTAACCCTTAACCCTAACTCGAATCCTAATCCTTAGCCTAAAACTAACCTTAACCCTAAACCTAACCCTAACCACTGACCCTAACTCTAACCCTAACCCTAAGCCGAACCCTCACCCTTAACCAGAATTTCACCCTAAAGCATAACGCTAAGCGTACCCTCACTTCATTCAAACCCGAACCCTAAGCAAAACTAACACTAACACTACACGTAACCCTAACCCTAAACCTAACCCTAACCCTGACTCTGACCTGAACCCAAACCCCTAACCCCAACCCTCTCGCTTCACATAAACTTCTCTGTAACCCTAGCCCTAAAACTAAACGTAACACTAAATCTCCCCTAACCCTGACCGTACCATAAACGTAACCCTAACTCTAAACTCAAAACTAACCCTGACCCTAACCCTAACTCTAACCCTAATCCTAACCCTAAAACTTACCCTACACACTCAGCTTCAATGGAAACCTAGCACTAACCCTCATCTTACCATCTAAACCTAACCTCAACCCTTAACCTAACCCTATCTATAACCTTCACCTAGCCCTAAACCTAAACATGACTTAACCCTAACACTAACCCTAACCCTAAATCTAAACCTAACCTTAACCCTAAACTTAATCCTAACCTAAGCTCTAACCCTAACCCCTAACGCTAACCCTAAGCTCAACCCTCACCCTTCAATTAAACTTTACCCCAGCTGTAGCCCTAACCCTAAGCCGAACCCTAAACCTGACCCTAACATTAACCCAAACACCTAACCCTAACCCTAAGCCTAATCCTAAACCTAACCCTAACCTTAACCCAAATGCCTAACCCTAACCCTAACCCTCATCCTTAACCTAAACTTCACCCTAAACCTAAGGCTAACCCTAACCCTGAAAGTAAAGCTAACCCTTAACTATCCCCTAACTCTAGCCCTGACCCTAAACCTAATGCTAACCCTAGCCCTAACAGTAACACCCTAAAACATCAGCTTAATGTAAACTTAACACTAACCCTCCCATGAACCCCTAACCCTAACCCTACCCCGCATCCTACACCTAACCCAGACCTAAACCTAACCCTTTCTCTAACCCTAAATTAACCCTAACCTTAACTCTACCCTAACCCTAACAACAACTCTAAACCTGACCATAACCATCATCCTAAACCCTAGCACTAACTCTAACTCTAAATCTAGCCCTAAGCTAGCCCTACCCTTTACCGTAAACCTAGCCTTAACCCTAACCTTACCCCTACCCAAACCCTAACGCTATACCTAACCCGAACACTAACCTTAACCCTACTCTAACCTTAAGCCTAACCCTGACTATTAACTGAAACTTCACCCTAACCCTAAGCCTAACTCTAACTCTAACCCTAACCATAACAATTACCCTAAACCCTCGCCTTAACTGTAAACCTAACCCTAACCCTCACCCTAATCCTTAACCGTATCCCCAACCCTAAACCTAACGCTATCCCCAAACTTATCCCTAACCCTAACCCTAACCCTAATACGAACAGTAACCCAAATCTAACCCTAACCCTAATATTAAACCTAAACTTAAATCTACCCAAACCATAAAACTAACCCTAACACCCTAAACCTAACGTCTAACACCGTCTATAATCCTAACCCTTACCATAACCCTCACCCTTAACCTAAACTTCACACTAACCCTAAACCTAACCTAACGCTGACCCTAGACATAACGCCTAACCCTCACCGAACCCTAAACCTATCCTTAACACTAACCTGAACACAAACCCAAGCCCTAGCCCTCACCATAAAAATAACCCTCACCCTATCCTGAACTTCATCCAAACACTAACCATAACCATAACCTTAACCCTAAACCTAGACCTAACCCAAACCCTAACCTTAAACCTAACTCTAAGAATAACACTAGTCCATCTGTAACCCTAAACCGAACACTTACAATAGCCCTGAACCTAACCCTAAAATAATCCTAATCCTAACCCTAGACCTAATCCTAACCCTACCCCTAACCTTTACCCTAAATAGAACACTAAGTCTAACCCTCAACATGGACCTAAACCTAATTCTTACCCTACACCTAACCCTAATCCTAAACCAAACCCTAACTCTGACTATAACCCTAATCGTAACAATTACCCTAAACCCTCACCTTAACTGGAAAACTAACCGTAACCCGCACCCTAAATCCTAACCGTATCCCACAACCCTAACCCTAATGCTATCCCTAACCCTAACCCTAACATTAACCTGAAACCCCTGAGCCCTAATGATAAACCTAACCCTAACACAAACCCTAACCCTAACACCAAAGCCTAGCAAAAACCTTAACACTAACTCTCACCCTAACTCTAACACTAACCCGAAACCGAATCATGCACCTAACCCTAAGCCTAAACCAAACCTAACCATGACCAGAACCGCAAGGCCTAACCGGAACCCTCACCCAAACCCTAACCCTAAACTACACCTCTAACCCCTAACGCCTTATCATAACGGTAATCCTAACCCTAACCAACCCTAACCCTAAAACTAACCCTCACCCCAACCACAAAGCCTAACACAACCATGACCCTAACCCTAAACGTAACACTAAACTTAACCCTAACCTTAAATCTAACCCTAACCCTAAAACTGAACACAACCCCTGAACGTAACCCTAACCCTGAACATAACCTTAACACTAACCTGAAAACAAGCCCAAACCTTAGCCATAACCCTAACCCTCACCCTGTCTTAAACTTCACCCTATCCCTAACCTAAAACTCACCCTGACTTTAACCCTAACCCTCCCCATAAACCTAACCCTCACCTTAACCTTGGCCCACCTGTAACCCGAAACCTAACCCTTACAATAACTCTGACCCTAATCCTCGCCCTAAACCTAATTCTAATTCTAACCCTGACCCTAACCCTAACTTAACCTTAACCCTATCTTTAAGCCTACCATAAACTTAAACCTAACCCTAACCCTTAACCTTAACTCTAACCCTAACCCTAGCCCTAACCCTAACCTGAACGGTAACACTTACCCAGAACCCTCACCTTTACTGTAAATGTAACTCTAACTCTTACCCTAACCCTAAACTTAACCCTAATTATAACCTTAACCTAAACCTAACTGAAACAGTAACCCTTAACCCTAACTCGAATCCTAATCCTTAGCCTAAAACTAACCTTAACCCTAAACCGAACCCTAACCACTGACCCTAACTCTAACCCTAACCCTAAGCCGAACCCTCACCCTTAACCAGAATTTCACCCTAAAGCATAACGCTAAGCGTACCCTCACTTCATTCAAACCCGAACCCTAAGCAAAACTAACACTAACACTACACGTAACCCTAACCCTAAACCTAACCCTAACCCTGACTCTGACCTGAACCCAAACCCCTAACCCCAACCCTCTCGCTTCACATAAACTTCTCTGTAACCCTAGCCCTAAAACTAAACGTAACACTAAATCTCCCCTAACCCTGACCGTACCATAAACGTAACCCTAACTCTAAACTCAAAACTAACCCTGACCCTAACCCTAACTCTAACCCTAATCCTAACCCTAAAACTTACCCTACACACTCAGCTTCAATGGAAACCTAGCACTAACCCTCATCTTACCATCTAAACCTAACCTCAACCCTTAACCTAACCCTATCTATAACCTTCACCTAGCCCTAAACCTAAACATGACTTAACCCTAACACTAACCCTAACCCTAAATCTAAACCTAACCTTAACCCTACACTTAATCCTAACCTAAGCTCTAACCCTAACCCCTAACGCTAACCCTAAGCTCAACCCTCACCCTTCAATTAAACTTTACCCCAGCTGTAGCCCTAACCCTAAGCCGAACCCTAAACCTGACCCTAACATTAACCCAAACACCTAACCCTAAGCCTAATCCTAAACCTAACCCTAACCTTAACCCAAATGCCTAACCCTAACCCTAACCCTCATCCTTAACCTAAACTTCACCCTAAACCTAAGGCTAACCCTAACCCTGAAAGTAAAGCTAACCCTTAATTATCCCCTAACTCTAGCCCTGACCCTAAACCTAATGCTAACCCTAGCCCTAACAGTAACACCCTAAAACATCAGCTTAATGTAAACTTAACACTAACCCTCCCATGAACCCCTAACCCTAACCCTACCCCGCATCCTACACCTAACCCAGACCTAAACCTAACCCTTTCTCTAACCCTAAATTAACCCTAACCTTAACTCTACCCTAACCCTAACAACAACTCTAAACCTGACCATAACCATCATCCTAAACCCTAGCACTAACTCTAACTCTAAATCTAGCCCTAAGCTAGCCCTACCCTTTACCGTAAACCTAGCCTTAACCCTAACCTTACCCCTACCCAAACCCTAACGCTATACCTAACCCGAACACTAACCTTAACCCTACTCTAACCTTAAGCCTAACCCTGACTATTAACTGAAACTTCACCCTAACCCTAAGCCTAACTCTAACTCTAACCCTAACCATAACAATTACCCTAAACCCTCGCCTTAACTGTAAACCTAACCCTAACCCTCACCCTAATCCTTAACCGTATCCCCAACCCTAAACCTAACGCTATCCCCAAACTTATCCCTAACCCTAACCCTAATACGAACAGTAACCCAAATCTAACCCTAACCCTAATATTAAACCTAAACTTAAATCTACCCTAACCATAAACCTAACCCTAACACCCTAAACCTAACGTCTAACACCGTCTATAATCCTAACTCTTACCATAACCCTCACCCTTAACCTAAACTTCACACTAACCCTAAACCTAACCTAACGCTGACCCTAGACATAACGCCTAACCCTCACCGAACCCTAAACCTATCCTTAACACTAACCTGAACACAAACCCAAACCCTAGCCCTCACCATAAAAATAACACTCACCCTATCCTGAACTTCATCCAAACACTAACCATAACCTTAACCCTAAACCTAGACCTAACCCAAACCCTAACCTTAAACCTAACTCTAAGAATAACGCTAGTCCATCTGTAACCCTAAACCGAACACTTACAATAGCCCTGAACCTAACCCTAAAATAATCCTAATCCTAACCCTAGACCTAATCCTAACCCTACCCCTAACCTTTACCCTAAATAGAACACTAAGTCTAACCCTCAACATGGACCTAAACCTAATTCTTACCCTACACCTAACCCTAATCCTAAACCAAACCCTAACTCTGACTATAACCCTAATCGTAACAATTACCCTAAACCCTCACCTTAACTGGAAAACTAACCGTAACCCGCACCCTAAATCCTAACCGTATCCCACAACCCTAACCCTAATGCTATCCCTAACCCTAACCCTAACATTAACCTGAAACCCCTGAGCCCTAATGATAAACCTAACCCTAACACAAACCCTAACCCTAACACCAAAGCCTAGCAAAAACCTTAACACTAACTCTCACCCTAACTCTAACACTAACCCGAAACCGAATCATGCACCTAACCCTAAGCCTAAACCAAACCTAACCATGACCAGAACCGCAAGGCCTAACCGGAACCCTCACCCAAACCCTAACCCTAAACTACACCTCTAACCCCTAACGCCTTATCATAACGATAATCCTAACCCTAACCAACCCTAACCCTAAAACTAACCGTCACCCCAACCACAAAGCCTAACACAACCATGACCCTAACCCTAAACGTAACACTAAACTTAACCCTAACCTTAAATCTAACCCTAACCCTAAAACTGAACACAACCCCTGAACGTAACCCTAACCCTGAACATAACCTTAACACTAACCTGAAAACAAGCCCAAACCTTAGCCATAACCCTAACCCTCACCCTATCTTAAACTTCACCCTATCCCTAACCTAAAACTCACCCTGACTTTAACCCTAACCCTCCCCATAAACCTAACCCTCACCTTAACCTTGGCCCACCTGTAACCCGAAACCTAACCCTTACAATAACTCTGACCCTAATCCTCGCCCTAAACCTAATTCTAATTCTAACGCTGACCCTAACCCTAACCTAACCTTAACCCTATCTTTAAGCCTACCATAAACTTAAACCTAACCCTAACCCTTAACCTTAACTCTAACCCTAACCCTAGCCCTAACTCTAACCTTAACGGTAACACTTACCCAGAACCCTCACCTTAACTGTAAATGTAACTCTAACTCTTACCCTAACCCTAAACTTAACCCTAATTATAACCTTAACCTAAACCTAACTGAAACAGTAACCCTTAACCCTAACTCTAATCCTAATCCTTAGCCTAAAACTAACCTTAACCCTAAACCTAACCCTAACCACTGACCCTAACTCTAACCCTAACCCTGAGCCGAACCCTCACCCTTAACCAGAATTTCACCCTAAAGCATAACGCTAAGCGTACCCTCACTTCATTCAAACCCGAACCCTAAGCAAAACTAACACTAACACTACACGTAACCCTAACCCTAAACCTAACCCTAACCCTGACTCTGACCTGAACCCAAACCCCTAACCCCAACCCTCTCGCTTAACATAAACTTCTCTGTAACCCTAGCCCTAAAACTAAACGTAACACTAAATCTCCCCTAACCCTGACCGTACCATGAACGTAACCCTAACTCTAAACTCAAAACTAACCCTGACCCTAACCCTAACTCTAACCCTAATCCTAACCCTAAAACTTACCCTACACACTCAGCTTCAATGGAAACCTAGCACTAACCCTCATCTTACCATCTAAACCTAACCTCAACCCTTAACCTAACCCTATCTATAACCTTCACCTAGCCCTAAACCTAAACATGACTTAACCCTAACACTAACCCTAACCCTAAATCTAAACCTAACCCTAACCCTACACTTAATCCTAACCTAAGCTCTAACCCTAACCCCTAACGCTAACCCTAAGCTCAACCCTCACCCTTCAATTAAACTTTACCCCAGCTGTAGCCCTAACCCTAAGCCGAACCCTAAACCTGACCCTAACATTAACCCAAACACCTAACCCTAACCCTAAGCCTAATCCTAAACCTAACCCTAACCTTAACCCAAATGCCTAACCCTAACCCTAACCCTCATCCTTAACCTAAACTTCACCCTAAACCTAAGGCTAACCCTAACCCTGAAAGTAAAGCTAATCCTTAACTATCCCCTAACTCTAGCCCTGACCCTAAACCTAATGCTAACCCTAGCCCTAACAGTAACACCCTAAAACATCAGCTTAAGGTAAACTTAACACTAACCCTCCCATGAACCCCTAACCCTAACCCTACCCCGCATCCTACACCTAACCCAGACCTAAACCTAACCCTTTCTCTAACCCTAAATTAACCCTAACCTTAACTCTACCCTAACCCTAACAACAACTCTAAACCTGACCATAACCATCATCCTAAACCCTAGCACTAACTCCAACTCTAAATCTAGCCCTAAGCTAGCCCTACCCTTTACCGTAAACCTAGCCTTAACCCTAACCTTACCCCTACCCAAACCCTAACGCTATACCTAACCCGAACACTAACCTTAACCCTACTCTAACCTTAAGCCTAACCCTGACTATTAACTGAAACTTCACCGTAACCCTAAGCCTAACTCTAACTCTAACCCTAACCATAACAATTACCCTAAACCCTCGCCTTAACTGTAAACCTAACCCTAACCCTCACCCTAATCCTTAACCGTATCCCCAACCCTAAACCTGACGCTATCCCCAAACTTATCCCTAACCCTAACCCTAATACGAACAGTAACCCAAATCTAACCCTAACCCTAATATTAAACCTAAACTTAAATCTACCCTAACCATAAACCTAACCCTAACACCCTAAACCTAACGTCTAACACCGTCTATAATCCTAACCCTTATCATAACCCTCACCCTTAACCTAAACTTCACACTAACCCTAAAGCTAACCTAACGCTGACCCTAGACATAATGCCTAACCCTAACCGAACCCTAAACCTATCCTTAACACTAACCTGAACACAAACCCAAACCCTAGCCCTCACCATAAAAATAACCCTCACCCTATCCTGAACTTCATCCAAACACTAACCATAACCTTAACCCTAAACCTAGACCTAACCCAAACCCTAACCTTAAACCTAACTCTAAGAATAACGCTAGTCCATCTGTAACCCTAAACCGAACACTTACAATAGCCCTGAACCTAACCCTGAACTTAATCCTGATCCTAAACCTAGACCTAATCCTAACCCTAACCCTAACTCTAACCTTGACCCTAAATAGAACACTAAATCTAACCCTCAACATGGACCTAAACCTAATTCTTACCCTACACCTAACCCTAACCCTAAACCTAACCCTAACTCTAACTCTAACCCTAATCATAACACTTACCCTAAACCCTCACCTTAACTGTAAAACTAACCGTAACCCGCACCCTAACCCCTAACTGTATCCCACAACGCTAACCCTAATGCTATCCCTAACCGTAACCCTAACACTAACCTGAAACCCCTGAGCCCTAATGATAACCCTAACCCTAACCCAAATCCTAACACCAAAGCGAAAGCCTAGCAAAAACCTTAACCCTAACTCTCACCCTAACTCTAACACTAACCCGAAACCAAATCATGAACCTAACCCTAACCCTAAACCAAACCTAACCATGACCAGAACCACAAGGTCTAACCGGAACCCTCACCCAAAACCTAATCCTAAACTACACCTCTAACTCGAACACCTTACTATAACCATAATCCACACCCTACCCAACCCTAACCCTAAACCTAACCCTCACCCCAACCACAACGCCTAACACAACCATAACCCTTACCCTAACCGTAACACTAAACTTAACCCTAACCTTAAAACTAACCCTAACCCTAAAACTAAACACAACCCATGAACTTAACCCTAACCCTGAACATAACCTTAACACTAACCTGAAAACAAGCCCAAACCTTAGCCATAACCCTAACCCTCACCCTGTCCTAAACTTCACTCTATCCCTAACCTAAAACTCGCCCTAACTTTAACCCTAACCCTACCCCTAATCCTAACCCTCACCTTAACCTTGGCCCACCTGTAACCCGAAACCTAACCCTTACAATAACTCTGACCCTAATCCTCACCCTAAACCTAATTCTAATCCTAACCCTGACCCTAACCCTAACCTAACCTTAACCCTATCTTTAAGCCTACCATAATCTTAAACCTAACTCTAACCCTAACCCTAGCCCTAACCCTAATCTTAACTGTAACACTTACCCAAAACCCTCACCTTAACTGTAAATGTAACTCTCACTCTTACCCTAACCCTAAACTTAACCCTAATTATAACCCTAACCTAAACCTAACTGAAATGCTAACCCTTAACCGTAACTCTAACCCTAATCCTTAGCCTAAGCCTAACCTTAACCCTAAACCTAACCCTAACCACTGACCCTAACTCTAACCCTAACCCTAAGCCGAACCCTCACCCTTAACCAAAATTTCAGCCTAAGCATAACACTAAGCCTACCCTAACTTCATTCAAACCCTAACCCTAAGCAAAACTAACACTAACACTAAACCTAACCCTAACCCTAAACCTAACCCTAACCCTGACTCTAACCTGAACCCAAACCCCTAACCCTAACCCTCTCGCAGAACATAAATTCACTGTAACCCTAAACACTAAATCTCCCCAACCCTGACCCTAACCATAAACATAATCCCAACACTAAACTTAAACCTAACCCTGACTCTAACTCTAACTTTAACCCTAAAACTTACCCTACACACTCAGTTTGAATGGAAACCTAGCACTATCCCTCACCCTAACATCTAAACCTAACCCCAACCCTGAACCCAACCCTATCTCTAACTAAAAACTAGTCCTAAACCTAACTATGACTTAACCCTAACACTTACCCTAACTCTAAACCTCACCTTAACCCTAAACTTAATTCTAACCTTAACCCTAACCCTAACCCCAACACTAACCCTAAGCTCAACACTCACCCTTAACTTAAACTTCACCCTAACCCTAACCCTAAACCAAACACTAACCCTAACCCTAAACCTAACCTTAAACCTGACCCTAACATTAACCCAAACACTTAACGCAAAACCTAACACTAAGCCTAACCCTAAACGTAACCCTAACCTTAACCTAAACACCAAAGCCTAATCCTAACCCTCATCCTTAACCTAAACTTCACCCTAAACCTAAGCCTAACCCTAACCCTAAAATTACACCTAACCCTAAACTATCCTCTAACTCTCGCCCTAACCCTAAACCTAACCCTAACCCTAACTCTAACCCTAACCCTGGTAAACCCTGGTAGTAACACCCTAAAACATCAGCTTAACTGTAAATGTAACACTAACCGTCACACGAACCCCTAACCCTTTCCCTAACCCTATCACTCATCCTAACCCTAACCCTGACCTAAACTTAATCCTTACCCTAACCCTAAACTTAACGCTAACCTTAACTCTACCCTAAACCTAACAATAACTCTAAACCGGACCCTAACCCTAACCCTAAACCCTAGATCTAACTCGAACTCTAAACCTAACCCTAACCCTAACCTGGCCCCACCCTTTACAGTAAAGCTAGCCTTAACCCTAACTTACCCCTACCCTAACCCTAAACCTAACCCTTACAATATCAATAACCCCTAGCAGGGTCCTGCCTAGTCTCTCCCACCTCATCACTCCTTACAAAGAGCCCTGCTTTGTCTCTCCCACATCCTCACTCCCTAAGCAGGGCTCTGCCTGTCCTCTCCCACCTCCTCACTCTCTATGCAGGACTCTGCCTTGTTCTCCCACCTCTTCACTCCCTACACAGGGCCCTGGCTAGTGTCTCCCATCTTCTCACTCCATACACAGCTTTCTGCCTGTTCTTTCCCACTTCCTCACTTCCTACATGGAGCCCTGCCTGGTCTCTCCCACCTCCTCACTCCCTACACCAGTCCCTGCCTGATCTCTCCTACCTCCTCACTCCCTGCACAGGGCCCTGCCTGGTCTCTCCCACATCCTTACTCCATACAAAGGGACTTGCCTGATCTCTGGCCTCCTCACTCCCTGCACAGAGCCCTGCCTGGTCTCTCCCAACTCCTCACTCCCTATTCAGGTCTCTGAATGTTTCTCCCACCTCTTCTCTCCCTACACAGGGCCCTGCCTGCTGTCTTCCATCTTCTCACTCCCTACACAAGTTTCTGCCTATTCTCTCTCACCCCCTCACTTGCTAAACACAGTCCTGCCTGTTCTTTCCCACCTCCTGACTCAGTACACAGGTCTCTGCCTGGTCTCTTCCAACTCCTCACTCCCTAGACAGGTCTCTGACTGCTCCCTGCCACCTCCTCACTCCCTACACAGGTCTCTGACTGCTCCCTGCCACCTCCTCACTCCCTACACAGGGCCCTGCCTGGTATCTCCCACCTCCTCACTCCCTACACAGGGCTCTGTCTTTTCTCTCCCACCTCCTCAGTCCCTACACAGGTATCTGGGTGGTCTCTCCCACCTCCTCACTCCCTTTACAGGGCCCTGATGATCTCTCCCACCTCCTCACTCCCTAAACAGGACCCTGCCTGGCCTCTCCACCTCCTTACTCCCTACACAGGGCTCTGGCTAGTCTCTCCTACATCCTCACTCTTTATACAGCATCCTACCTGGTCTCTCTCACCTCCTCACTCCCTATGCAGGTCTCTGCCTGGTCTCTCCCACCTCCTCACTCCCTACACAGGGACCTGCCTGGTCTCTCCTAACGCCTAACTCCCTACACAGGTCCCTGACTGGCCTCTCTCACCTCCTCACTCCCTTTACAGGGCCCTGATGATCTCTCCCACCTCCTCACTCCCTAAACAGGGCCCTGCCTGGCCTCTCCCACATCCTCAATTCACACAGGGCCCTGCCTCCTCTCTCTCACATCCTGACTGCACACACAGGGCCCTAACTGGTCCCTCGCACCTTCTCCATCCCTACACAGGTCTCTGCATGGTTCTCCCACCTCCCCATTCCCTACAAGGGTCTCTGCCTGTTCTCTCCCACCTCTTCAATCCCTAGACAGGGCCCTGCCTCTTCTCTCCCACTTCCTCACTCCCTACTCAGGGCCCTGCCTGGTATTTCTAACCTCCTCAGGCCATACACAGGGCCCTGCCTGGTCTCTCCCAAATCCTCACTCCCTACACAGGACTCTGCCTGGTCTCACCCAACACCTCACTCCCTACAAAGGGCCCTGCCTGGAATCTCCCACCTCCTCACACCCTACACAGGGTCCTGCCTAGTCAATCCCACCTCCTCACTCCCTACGCAGGGCTCTGCCTGTCCTCTCTCGCCTTCTCACTCCCTATGCAGGACTCTGCCTGGTTCTCCACCTCTTCGCTCCCTACACAGGGCCTTGCCTGGTCTCTCCTACCTCCTCACTCCCTACACAGTTCTCTGCCTGTTCCCTCCCATTCCTCAATCCCTACACAGGTCTCTGGGTGGTCTTTCCCACCTCCTTACTACATACACAGGTGTTAGCCTGTTTTCTCCCTCCTCCTCACTCCCTACACAGGGCCCTGATGTTCTCTCGCACCTGCTCACTCCCTAAACAAGCCACTGCCTGGTCTCTCCACCTCCTTACTCCCTCCACAGGGCCCTGCCTGGTCTCTCCCACCTCCTCACTCCCTACACAGGGCCATGCCTGGCCTCTCCCACCTCCTCACTCCCTACACAGGGCTCTGCCTGGTCTCTATCACCCCCTCACTCCCTACACAGGGTCCTGCCTTACCTCTCCCACCTCCTCAGTCCCTGCACTGTGTTTCTGGCTGTTATCTCCCTTCTTCTCACTCCCTACACAGGGCTGTGCTTGTTCTCTCCCATCTCCTCACTCCCTATACAGGGCCCTGCCTGGTGTATCCCATCTGCTCACTTCCTGCACAGGGCCCTGATGATCTCTCCTACATCCTCACTCCCTACACAGGGCCCTGCCTGGCATCTCCACCTCCTTACTCCCTGCACACAGACCTGCCTGGTCTCTCCCACATCCTCACTCTGTACACAGGGTCCTACCTGGTCTCTCCCACCTTCTCACTCCCTACACAGGACGCTGCCTGGCCTCTCCCACCTCCTCAGGACCTACACAGGTCCCTGCCTGGTCTCTTCCAGCTCCTCACTCCCTACACAGGTGTCTGCCTGGATTCTCCCACCTCCTCACTCCTTACACAGGGCCCTGCCTGCTATGTCCCTCCTCCTCACTCCCTACAGAGGGCCCTGCCTGGTGTCTCCCTTCTGCTTACTCCCTACATATGTCTCTGTCTGTTCTCTCCCACCTCCTCACTCTCTACACAGGGCCCTGCCTGATCTCTGGCACATTCTCACTCCCTACACAGGACCTGTGTGGTCTCTCCCAACACCTCACTCCCTCCACAGGGCCCTGCCTGGATGCTCCCTCCCCCTCACACCCTGCACAGGGTCCTGCTTGGTCTCTCCCACCTCATCACTCCTTACACAGGGCCTGCCTGGTCTCTCCCATATCCTCACTCCCTATACTTGGCTCTGCCTGGTCTCTCCCATCTCCTCACTCCCTAAGCAGGACTCTGCCTGGGTCTCCCTCTTCTTCACTCCCTACACAGGGCCCTGTCTGGTGTCTCCCATCTTCTCTATGCACAGAGCCCTGCCTGGTCTGTCCCACCTCCTCACTCCCTACACTCTTCTCTGCCTGTTCTCTCCCACCTCCTAACTCCCTGCACAGGGCCCTGCCTGGTCTCTCCCATATCCTTACTCCATACAGGGACATGCCTGATCTCTGGCCAACTCACTCCCTACGGAGGGCCCTTCCTGGTCTCTCCCATCTCCTCACTCCCTATGCAGGTCTCTGAATGGTTCTCCCACCTCTTCACTCCCTACACAGGGCCCTGCCTGCTGTCTACCATCTTCTCAATCCCTACACAGGTTTCTGCCTATTCTCTCCCACCTCCTCACTCCCTACACAGGTCTCTGCCTGGCCTCTCCCACTTCCTCACTCCCTACACAGGTCCCTGCTTCGTCTCTCCCACCTCATCACTCCTTACACAGGGCCCTGCCTGGTCTCTCCTACATCCTCACTCTTTACACAGCATCCTACCTGGTCTCTCTCACCTCCTCACTCCCTATGCAGGTCTCTGCCTGGTCTCTCCTAAGGCCTAACTCCCTACACAGGTCCCTGCCTGACCTCTCCCACCTCCTCACTCCCTAGACATGGCCGTGCCTGGTTGCTCCCAGCTCCTCACTCCCTACTCAGGGCCCCGCCTTTTCTCTCCCACCTCCTCCATCCCTGTAAAGGTCTCTGCCTGGTCTGTCCCACCTCCTTACTCCCTACAGAGTTCTCTGCCTGTTCTCTTCCACATCCTCACTCCTTACACAGGGCCCTTCCTGGTCCCTCCCACCTCCTCACTTCCTACACCTGTCCCTGCCTGGTCTCTTCCATCTCCTCTCTCCCTACTCAGGGCCCTGCCTGGTCTCACCCACCTCCTCACTCCCTACAAAGGTCTCTGTCTGGTCTCTCAGCTCTTCACTCCCTACACAGGTTTCTGTCTCTTTTGTCCCACCATCTTACTCCCTATACAGTGCCCTGCCTGGTCTCTCACTCTCTATACAGGGCCCTGAATGGTCTCTCCCACCTCCTGACTCCCTTCACAGTGCCCAGCCTAGTCCCTCCCACCTCCTCACTCCCTACACAGGTTAGGGTTTAGGGTTTAGTTTAGTGTTAGGGTTATGGTTCGGGATCGGGTTTAGGGGTTAAGGTTAGGTTTTAGGGTTTAGTGTTCGAGTTTAGGGTCAGGGTCAGTTTTTAGTGTCAGGGTCAGGGTTTATGGTCAGGGTTTAGGGTCAGGGTCAGGGTTAGGGGTTAGGGTCAGGGTTAGGTTTAGGGTTTGTTTTTATGGTTAGGGTTTAGGGTTTAGGATTAGGGTTGGGGTAAGGTTAGGGCTATGTGTTAGGGCTAGGGGTTAGGGTTTAGTGTTTAGTGATAGAGTTTAGGGTCAGGGTCAGAGTCAGTGTTTAGTGTCGGGGTCAGAGTTTAGGGTCAGGGTTAGGGTCACGGTCAGGGTTAGGGTCATGGTCAGGGTTTAGGGTCATTGTCACGGTTTAGGGTCAGGGTCTGGGTCAGGGTTAGGGGTTAGAGTCAGGGTTAGGTTTAGGGTTTGGGTTTAGGGTTAGGATTTAGGGTTTAGGGTTAGGGCTAGGGTTAGTTTTAGAGGTTAGAGGTTAGGGTTAGGGTTAGGGCTAGGGCTAGGGCTTGGTGTTAGGGCTAGGTCTAGGGCTAGGGTTTTAGGGCTAGAGTTTAGGGTTAGGGTTAGGGTTTTGAGTTAGGCTGATGGTTAGAGTTTAGGGTTAGGGTTCATGGTTAGTGTTAGGGTTAGTGTTAGGGTTTAGGGTTAGGGTTAGGGTTTAGGGTTAGCAGTTAGTGTTAGGGTTAGTGTTCAGGGTTAGGGTTAGTTTTTAGGGTTTGGGTTTAGGGTTAGCAGTTAGTGTTAGGGTTAGTGTTCAGGGTTAGGGTTAATGTTTAGGGTTAGGTTTTAGGGTTCGAGTTAGTGTTAGGGTTAGGGCTAGGGCTAGGGCTAGGACTTGGGCTAGGGCCTAGGGCTAGGGCTAGTGATATGGTTTGTGTTTAGGGTTCGGGTTTGGGTTCACGTTAGGCTTCGGTTTAGGCTTCGGGTTAGGATTTGGGTTAGGGTTTTGGGTAAGGGTTATTGTTAGGTTCAGGGCTATTGTAAGGGTTAGGTTTAGGGTTACAGGTGGACTAGCGTTATGATTAAAGTTTAAGTTTAGGGTTTGGGTTAGGTTTAGATTTAGGGTTAGGGTTTGGATGAGGTTTACGATATGGTGAGTGTTATTTTTAAGGTTAGGGCTAGAGTTTGGGTTCGTGTTCAGGTTAGTGTTAAGGTTAGGTTTAGCGTTTGGATTAGGGTTAGGGGTTATGTTTGGGGGTAGGGTTATGTTTAGATTTAGGGTTAGTGTGAAGTTTAGGTTAAGGGTGAGGGTTACAGTTAGGGTTAGGGTAAGGGTGAGGGTTAGGGTCAGAGTTATTGTAAGGGTTAGGTTTAGGGTACTACAGGTGGGCCAAGGTTAAGTTTAGGGTTTGATTTAGGGGTAGGGTTAGGGTTAAAGTTAGGGTGAGCTTTAGCTTAGGGATAGGGTGAAGTTTAAGATAGGCTCAGGGTTAGTTTTAGGGTTATGGTTAAGGTTTGAGTTTGGTTTCAGGTTAGTGTTAAGGTTATGTTTAGGGTTAGGGTTAAGTTTACGGGTTCTTTTTAGTTTTAGGGTTAGGGTTAAATTTTAGGTTAGGGTTAAGTTTAGTGTTATGGTTAGGATTAGGGTCACGGTTTGTGTTAGTCTTTGTCGTTTGGGTGAGGGTTAGGTTTAGGGTTCGGGTTGGGTAGGGTTAGGATTCTGGTTATGGTAAGGTGTTAAGGGTTAGAGTTTTAGTTTAGGGTTAGGGTTTGGGTGAGGGTTCCGGTTAGTCATTGTGGTTCTGGTCATGGTTAGGTTTGGTTTAGGGTTAGGGTTAGGTTTATTATTAGGTTTCAGGTTAATGTTAGAGTTAGAGTTAGGGTGAGACTTAGGGTTAAGGTTTGGGTTAGGCTTTGGTGTTAGGGGTTAGGGTTTGGGTTAGGGGTTAGGGTTATCGTTAGGGCTTAGGGGTTCAGGTTAGTGTTAGGGTTAGGAATAGCATTAGGGTTAGGGTTGGGGGATACGGTTAGGGGTTAGGGTGAGGGTTGCGGTTAGTTTTACAGTTAAGGTGAGGGTTTAGGGTCAGTGTTATTCTTAGGGTTAGAGTTAGGGTTAGGTTCAGGGTTAGGGTTAGGTGTAGGGTAAGATTTCGATTTAGGTTCAGGTTTAGAATTAGAGTTAGTGTTCTATTTAGGATCAAGCTTAGAGTTAGGGTTAGGGTTAGGATTAGGGTTAGGTCTAGGGTTAGGTTCAGGGCTAATGTAAGGCTTAGTTTTAGGGTTACAGGTGGAGTAGTGTTATGGTTAGAGTTTGGTTTAAGGTTAGGGTTTGGGTTAGGTTTAGGTTTAGGGTGAAGGTTAGGGTTAGTGTTGGATGAACCTTAGGACGGGGTGAGGGTTATTCTTATGATTAGGGCTGAAGTTTGATTTTGTGTTCAGGTTAGTGTTAAGGTTAGTTTTAGGGTTCGGGTTAGTGTTAGGAGTTACGTTTAGGGTTAGTGTTAGGTTTAGGTTCAGGGTTAGAGTGATGTTTAGGTTCATAGTGAGGGTCAAGGTAAGGGTTAGGATTACGGTGAGGATTATACTTAGTGTTAGAGTTTATGTTTAGGGTGTTAGGGTTAGGTTTATGGTTAGGGTAGGGTTAAGTTTAGGGTTAATGTAAGGGTTAGTATTAGATTAGTGTTACTGTTCGTGTTTGGGTTAGGGTTAGGGATAAATTTAGGGATAGCGGCAAGTTTAGGGTTGGGGATTCGGTTAGGGGTTCGGGTGAGGTTTAGTGTTAGGTTTACAGTTAAGGTGAGGGTTTAGGGTAAGTGTTATGGTTAGGGTTAGAGTTAGAGTTAGGGTTAGGGTTAGGGTGAATTTTCAGTTAATAGTGAGGGTTAGGGTAAGGGTTAGGGTTAAGGTTAGGGTTAGGGTTAAGATTAGTGTCAGGATTAGATTTAGGGTTAGGGATAGGATAGGGGTAAGGTTAGGGTTAAGGCTAGGTTTACGGTCAAGGGTACGTCTAGGTTAGGGTTAGGATTAGGTGTAGAGTTAGAGTTAGTGCTAGGGTTTAGGGGTAGGGTTCGGGTCAGGTTTAGAGTTTTTGTTAGTGTTAGGGTTAGGGTAGAGTTAAGGTTAGGGTTAAGTTTAGGGTTAGGGTAAGGGTTATGTTTAGGTCCGGGTTAGGGTTAGGGTTAGGGATAGGGTTAGGTTTAGGGAAAGGGTTAGGGTTCGTGTGAGGGTTAGTGTTAGATTTACAGTTAAGCTGATGTTTTACAGTGTTACGGTTAGGGTCAGGGTTAGAGTTAGAGTTAGGGTTAGGGCTAGACTGAGGGGATATTTAGGGTTAGGTGTAATTTTAGGGTTATGCTTATGTATAGGGTGAAAGTTAAGTTAAGATTAGCGTTAGGGTAAATATTAGAGTTAGGTGTTTGGGTTAAGGTTAGGATCAGGTTAGGGTTAAGTTTAGGGTTAGTGTTAGTGTCAGGGTTAGGTTTTGGTGTTTGGGTTAATGTTAGGGTTAGCTTTAGGGTTAGGGTTTAGTTTAAGGTTAGGGTCAGGGTGCAGTTTAAGTTAAGTGTGAGGGTTGAGCTTAGGGTTAGTGTTAGGGGTTAGGGTTAGGGTTAAGGTTAGGATTAGGATTAGGGTTAAGATTAGTTTTAGGGTTAGGGTAAGTGTTACGGTTAAGTCATGGTTAGGTTTAGGGCTAGGTAAAGGTTAGAGATAAGATTAGGTTAAGGGTAGGGTTTAGGTTTAGATGTTAGTGTGAGGGTTAGTGCTAGGTTTCCATTTAAGCTGAGTGTGTAGGGTAAGTTTTAGGGTTAGGATTAGGGTTAGAGATAGATTTAGGGTCAGGGTTAGGATTATGTTTAAGGTTAGGGTTAGGTATATGGTTAGGATTAGGGTTAGGGTCAGGGTTGGGGAGATTTAGTATTATGTTTAGTTTTAGGGCTAGGGTTAGGGTGAAGTTTATGTCAAGCGTGAGGGTTAGGGTTAGGGTTAGGGGTAAGGGTTCAGGTTAGGGTCAGGGTTAGGGTTTGCGTTAGGTTTAGGGTTAGCTTTAGTTTTGGTTAGGGTTAGGATTTGAATGAAGTTAGGGTAGGTTTAGGGTTATGGGTAGGGTGAAATTTTGGTTAGAGTTATTGTTCGGGGTTAGGGTTAGGTTTGAGTTTATCGTAGGGTTAAAGTTAGGGTTAAGGTTAGGTTAGGGTTATGGTCAGGGTTAGGATTAGGATTAAGTTTAGGGTGAGGGTTAGGGTCCGAGTTATTGTAAGGGTTAGTTTTAGGGTTACAGGTGGGCCAAGGTTAAGGTTAGGGTTAGGTTTAGGGGTAGGGATAGGTTTAGAATTAGGTTAACATAAACTTCACCCTAACCCTAGCCCTAAAACTAAACATAATTTGAATTAGGGTGAGCTTTAGGTTAGGGATAGGGTGAAGTTTAAGTTAGGGTGAGGGTTAGGGTTAGGGTTATGGCTAAGGTTTGGGTTAGTTTTCAGGTTCGTGTTAAGGTTGTGTTTCGTGTTAGGGTTAAGTTTACGGGTTCTGTTTAGTTTTAGGGTTAGGGTTATGTTTAAGGTTAGGGTTAAGTTTAGTGTTACAGTTAGGGTTAGGGTTACGTTTTGTGTTAGGCGTTGTGGTTGGGGTGAGGTTTAGGTTTAGGGTTAGGGTTGGGTAGGGTTAGGATTATGGTTACGGTAAGGTGTTAGGTGTTAGAGGTGTAGTTTAGGGTTAGGGTTTGGGTGAGGGTTCCGGTTAGGCATTGTGGTTCTGGTCATGGTTAGGATTGGTTTAGGGTTAGGGTTAGGTTTATGATTAGGTTTCGGGTTAGTGTTAGAGTTAGAGTTAGGGTGAGAGCTACCTTTAAGGTTAGGGTTAGGTTTTGGTGTTATGGGTTAGGTTTGGGGTTAGGGTTAGGGTTATCATTAGGGCTTAGGTGTTCAGGTTAGTGTTAGGGTTAGGGATAGCATTAGGGTAAGGGTTGTGGGATACCGTTAGGGGTTAGAGTGAGTGTTACGGTTAGTTTTACATTTAAGGCGAGGGTTTAGGATAAGTGTCCCGATTATCGTTAGACATAGAGTTAGGGGTAGGTTTACGTTTAGGGTTAGGTGTAGGGTAAGATTTAGCTTTAGTTTCAGGTTTAGGGGTAGAGTTAGTGTTCTATTTAGGGTCAAGGTTAGAGTTCGGGTTAGGGTTAGGATTAGGTCTAGGGTTAGGATTAGGTTTAGGGTTAGGTTGAGGGGTATTTTAAGGGTTAGGTTTAGGGTTACAGGTGGACTAGCATTATGGTTAGAGTTAGATTTAATGTTAGGGGTTGGGTTAGGTTTAGGTTTAGGTTTAGGACTAAGGTTAGCGTTAGGGTTTGGATGAAGTTTAGGATAGGGTGAGGGTTATTTTTAGGGTTAGGGCTCGACTTTGGGTTTGTGTTCATGTTAGTGCTAAGGTTAGGTTTAGGGTTCAGGTTAGGGTTAGTGGTTATGTTCAGATTAGGTTTAGGTTTAGGGTTAGTGTGAAGTTTAGGTTAAGGGTGAGGGTTAGGATAAGGGTTTGCATTAGGGTTTGGATTCTAGTTAGTGTTAGAGTTTAGGTTTAGGGTGTTAGGGTTAGATTTATGGTTAGGGAAGGGTTAAGTTTAGGGTTAACGTTAGGGTTAGCGTTAGATTAGGGTTACTGTTCGTCTTCGGGTTAGGGTTAGGGATAATGTGAGGGATAGATAGCATTAGGTTTAGGGTTGGGGATACGGTTAAGGGTTAGGTTTAGGTTTACATTGAAGGTGAAGGTTTAGGGTAATTGTTATGGTTAGGGTTAGAGTTAGAGTTAGGCTTATGGTTAGGGTGAAGTTTCAGTTAATAGTCAGGGTTAGGGTTAAGGTTAGAGTTATGCTTAAGGTTAGTGTCAGGGTTAGGTTGAAGGTAGGGGTAAGGTTAGGGTTTAGGCTAGGTTTACGGTAAAGGGTAGGGCTAGGTTAGGGTTAGGGTTAGGTTTAGAGTTAGAGTTAGTGCTAGGGTTTAGGCTTAGGGTTAGGGTCAGGTTTAGAGTTATTGTTAGGGTTAGGGTTAAGTTCGAGTTAAGGTTAGTGTTAAGTTTAGGGTTAGGGTAAGGGTTAGGATTAGGTCAAGGTTAAGGTTAGGATTAGGGATGGGGTAGGATTAGGGAAAGGGTTAGCGATTCATGTGATGGTTAGTGTTAGGTTTACAGTTTAGCTGATGTTTTAGAGTCTTATGGTTAGGGGTATGGTTAGAGTTAGGGTTAGGGTTAGGTTTAGGGTTAGGGCTAGACTGAGGGGATAGTTTAGGGTTAGGTTTAGTTTCAGGTTAGGCTTAGGCTTACGTTTAGGGTGAAGCATACTTTAAGGATGAGGGTTAGGACTAGTGTTAGCGTTACGTGTTTGCGTTAAGGTTAGGGTTAGATTTAGGGTTAGTATTAGGGTCAGGTTTACGTGTTTGGGTTAATGCTAGGGTCAGGTTTAGGCTTAGGTTTAGGGTTAGGGTTAGGGTTCAGTTTAGGGTTAGTGTTAGGGTGCATTTAAAGTTAAGGGCGAGTGTTGAGCTCACGTTAGCGTTAGGTGTTAGGGTTAGGGTTAAGGTTAGGATTAGGTTTAGGGTTAAGTTTAGGTTTATGCTTAGGTTTAGAGTACATGTTAGGGTTAAGTCATTGTTAGGTTTAGGGCTAGGTTAAGGTTAGAGATAGGGTTAGGTTAAGGGTTGGGGTTAGGTTTAGATGTTAGGGTGAGGGTTAGTTCTAGGTTTCCATTTAAGCTGAGTGTGTAGGGTAAGTTTTAGGGTTAGGATTGGGGTTAGGGTTAGAGTTAGGTTCAGGTTTGGGTTAGGTTTATGGTTAGGATTAGGGTTAGGGTCAGGTTTAGGCGGAGATTTAGTGTTATATTTAGTTTTAGGGTTAGAGTTAGGGTGAAGTTTATGTTAAGCGTGAGGGTTAGGGTTAGGGGTTAGGGTTCAGGTTATGGTCCGGGTTAGGGTTAGGTTTACATTTAGGGTTAGGTTTAAGTTTAGTTTTATTTTTGGTTAAGGTTAGGGTTTGAATGAAGTTAGGGGAGGTTTAGGGTCATGGTTAGGGTGAATTTTGGTTAAGAGTGAGGGTTCGGTTTAGGGTTAGGGTTAGGTTTACGTTTAAGGGTAGGCTTAGGCTAAGGATTAGGGTTAGAGTTAGGGTTAGGGGTTAGTGTTTCAGTTTGGTTTACGGTAGAGATATATTTAGGGTTAAGATTAGGGTTAGGGTAAGAGTTAGAGTTACGTTTACAGTTAAGATGAGGGTTTTGGGTAAGTGTTAGGGTTAGGCTTAGTGCTAGGGTTAGGGTTAGAGTTAGGGTTAGGAGTTAGGGTTTGGTTTAAGATTATGGTAGGGTTAAGGTTAGGTTAGGGTAAGGTTAGGTTAGGGTTAGGATTAGCATTAGGTTTAGGGCGAAGGATAGGGTCAGAGTTATTGTAAGGGTTTGGATGAGGGTTACAGGTTGGCCAAGGTTAAGGTTAGGGTTAGGTTTAGGGTTAAAGTTAGGGTTAGCTTTAGGATAGAGATAGGGTGAAGTTTAAGATAGGGTGCGGGTTAGGTTTAGGGTTATGGCTAAGGTTTGCGTTAGTTTTCAGGTTATTGTTAAGGTTATGTTTAGGGTTAGGGTTAAGTTTACGGGTTCTGTTTAGTTTTAGGGTCAGGTTTAGATTTTAGGTTAGGGTTATTTACAGTGTTACTGTTAGGGTTAGGGTTATGGTTTGTGTCAGGCGTTGTGGTTGGGATGAGGGTTAGGTTTAGGGTTAGGTTTGGTTAGGGTTAGGATTATGGTTATGGTAATGTGTTAGGAGTTAGAGGTGTAGTTTAGGGTTAGGGTTTGGGTGAGGGTTTTGGTTAGGCATTGTGGTTCTGGTCATGGTTAGGTTTGGTTTAGGGTTAGGGTTAGATTTATGATTCGGTTTCGGGTTAGTGTTAGAGTTAGGGTTAAGGTTTGGGTTATGCTTTGGTGTTATGCGTTAGGGTTTGATTTCAGGTTCGGGTTATCCTTAGGGCTTAAAGGTTCAGGTGAGTGTTAGGGTTAGGCTTAGGGATAGCTTTAGGGTTAGGGTTCGGGATACAGTTAGGGGTTAGGTTGAGGGTTATGGTTAGTTTTACAGTTAAGGTGAGTGTTCAGGGTAAGTGTTATGGTTATGGCTAGAGTTAGAGTTAGGGTTAGGGTTCGGGTGAAGTTTCAGTTAATAGTGAGGCTTACGCTAAAAGTTAGGGTTAATGTTAGAGTTAGGGTTAAGGTTAGCGTTAGTGTTAGGTTTAGGGTAGGTAAGGTTAGGGTTAAGACTAGGTTTACGGTAAAGGGTTGGGCTGGGTTAGGGTTAGGGTTAGGTTTAGAATTATACTTAGTGCTGAGTTTAGGGTTAGGGTTAGGGTCAGGATTCGAGTTATTGTTTGCTTTAGGTATAGGTAAAAAAAAAGAGTTAAGGTTAGGTTTAAGTTTAGGTTTGGGGAAGGGTTAGGTTTACGTCAGCGTTAGGTTTAGGATTAGGGATCGGGTTAGGGTTTGTGAAAGGGTTAGGGGTTCGTCTGAGGGTAAGTGTTAGGTTTACAGTGAAGCTGATGCTTTAGGGTGTTATGGTTAGGGTCATTGTTAGGTTTAGCGTTCGGGCTAGAGTTAGGTGATAGTTTAGGGTTAGGTTTAGTTTTAGGGTTAGGCTTAGGCTTAGGTTTAGGGTGAAGTTTAGGTTAAGGATGAGAGTTATGTTTAGGGTTAGTGTTAGGGTTAGGTGTTTGGGTTAAGGTTAGGGTCAGTTTAGGGTTCGGTTTAGAGTTCGGGTTAGCGTTAGGGTTCGGGTTAGGTGTTTGGGTTAACGTTAGGGTCAGGTTTATGTTTGCGTTTAGGGTTAGTGTTGGGTTCGTTTTAGGGTTAGTGTTTGGGTGAAATTTAAGTTAAGAGTGAGGGTTGAGCTTAGGGTTAGGGGTTAGGGTTAGGGTTAAGGTTAGTTTTAGGTTTAGGTTTAAGATTAGGTTTAGGGTTAGGTTTAGGGTAAGTGTTAGGGTTAAATCATGGTTAGGCTAGGGCACGGTTAAGGTTAGAGATAGGGTCAGGTTAAGGGTTGGGGTTAGGTTTAGATGTTAGGCTGAGGGTTAGTGCTAGGTTTCCATTTAAGTTGAGTTTGTAGGGTAAGTTTTAGGGTTGGATTAGGGTTAGAGTTAGGGTCAGGGTTAGGGTTAAGCTTCGGGTTAGGGTTAGGTTTATGGTTAGGATTTGGGTTACGGTCAGGGTTAGGGGGAGATTTAGTGTTATGTTTAGTTTCAGGGTCAGGGTTAGGGTGAAGTTTAGGTTAAGGATGAGGGTTAGGGTTAGGTTTAGTGTTAGGGTTAGGTGTTTGGGTTAAGGTTAGGGTCAGGTTAGGGTTAGGGTTAGGGTTAGGCTTACTGTTAGGGTTAGGTGTTTGGGTTAATGTTAGAGTCAGGTTTAGGGTTAGGTTTAGAGTTAGGATTAGGTTTTGGTTTAAAGTTGGAGTTCGGGATAGGGTGAAGTTTAATTTAAGGGTGAGGGTTGAGCTTAGGGTTTGGGGTAGGGGTTAGGGTTCAGGTTAGGATTAGGTTGAAGGTTAAGGTTAGGTTTAGGGTCAGGTTTAGGGTAAGTGTTAGGATTAAGTCATGTTTAGGTGTAGGGCTAGGATAAGGTTAGAGATAGGGTTAGGTTAAGGGTTGGGTTTAGGTTTAGATGTTAGGGTGTGGGTTAGTGGTAGGTTTCCATTTAAGCTGAGTGTGTAGGGTAATTTTTATGGTTAGGATTAAGGTTAGAGTCAGGGTCAGG
The DNA here is from genome assembly GCF_030014295.1 of Loxodonta africana. NCBI lineage: Eukaryota > Metazoa > Chordata > Mammalia > Proboscidea > Elephantidae > Loxodonta > Loxodonta africana. The sequence goes on along the minus strand of NW_026975261.1, from coordinate 1,112,530 downwards.
GTCAGGGTTAGGGTTAAGTTTAGGGTTAGTTTTATGCTTAGGATTGGGTTAGGTTCATGGTTGGGGGAGATTTAGTGTTATGTTTAGTTTTAGGATAGGGTTAGGGTGAAGTTGATGTTAAGCGTGCGGGTTAGGGTTAGGGCTAGGGGTTATTGTTCAGATTAGTGTCAGGGGTAGGGTTAGGGATAGGTTTAGGGTTTGTTTTAGTTTTGTTTAAGGTTAGGGTTTGAATAAAGTTAGGGTAGGTTTAGGGTTATGGTTAGGTCTGGGCTAAGGATTAGGGTTAGAGTTAGGGTTAGGGGTGTTTTGGTTAGGTTTAGGGTAGGGTTTTATTTAGGGTTAGGGTAAGAATTAGAGTTACGTTTACAGTTAAGGTGAAGGTTTTGGGTATGTGTTACGGTTAGGGTTAGGGTTAGAGTTAGGATTAGGGTTTAGGGTTAGGTTTAATTTTATGGTAGGGTTAAAGTTAAGGTTAAGGTTAGGTTAGAGTTAGGGTAGGGTTAGGATTAGGATTAGGTTTAGGGTGAGGTTTAGGGTCAGAGTTATCATAAGGGTTAGGTGTAGGGTGACTGGTGGGCCAAGGTTAAGGTTAGTGTTAGGTTTAGGGGTAGGGTTAGGGTTAAAGTTAGGGTTAGCTTTAGGTTAGGGATAGGGTGAAGTTTAAGATAGGGTGTGGGTTAGGGTGAGGGTTATGGCTAAAGGTTTGGGTAAGTTTTCAGGTTATTGTTAAGGTTACGTTTAGGGTTAGGGTTAAGTTTATGGGTTATGTTTAGTTCTGGGTTAGGGTTAGATTTTAGGTTAGGGTTAAGTTTAGTGTTACGGTTATGGTTAGGGTTACGGTTTGTTTTAGGCGTTGTGGTTGGGTTGAAGGTTAGTTTTAGCGTCAGGGTTGAGCAGGCTTAGGATTATGGTTATGATAAGGTGTTAGGGGTTAGAGGTGTAGTTTATGGTTAGGGTTTCGGTGAGGGTTCTGGTTAAGCATTTTGGTTCTGGTCATGGTTAGGTTTGGTTTAGGGTTAGGGTTAGGTTTATGATTAGGTTTCGGGTTAGTGTTAGATTTAGGGTGAGTGTTTGGTTTAAGGTTTGGGTTAGGCTTTGGTGTTAGGGGTTTGGTTTGGGTTAGGGTTATCGTTAGGGCTTAGGGTTTCAGGTTAGTGTTAGGGCTAGCATTAGGGTTAGTGTTGGGGGATACGTTTAGAGGTTCTGGTGAGGGTTACGGTTAGTTTTACAGTTAAGGTGAGGGTTTAGGGCAAGTCTTATGATTAGGGTTAGAGTTAGAGTTACGGTTAGGTTTAGGGTTAGGTTTAGATGTAGGGTAAGATTTAGGTTTACTTTCAGGTTCAGGGTGAGAGGTAGTGTTCTATTTAGGGTCAAGGTTAGAGTTAGGTTTAGGATTCGGTCTAGGGTTAGGATTAGGATTTGTTTTAGGGTTAAGTTCAGGGCTATTGAAATGCTTAGGTTTAGGGTTACAGGTGGACTAGCATTATACTTAGAGTTAGGTTTAAGGTTAGGGTTTGGGTTAGGTTTAGGTTTACACTTAAGATTAGGATTAGGGTTTGGATGAAGTTTAGGATAGGGTGAGGGTTATTTTTATGGTTTGGGCAAAGTTTGGTTTTGTGTTCAGCTTAGTGTTACGGTTAGGTTTAGGGTTCGGTTTTGGGTTAGGGGTTATGTTTAGGGTTTGGGTTACGCTTTGGTTTAGGGTTAGTGTGAAGATTAGGTTAAGGGTGAGGGTTAGGATAAAGGTTAGGATTAGGTTTATGGTAAGGTGTTAGTGGTTAGAGGTGTAGTTTAGGGTTAGGGTTTGGGTGAGGGTTCCGGTTAGGAATTGTGGTTCTGGTCATGGTTGGGTTTGGTTTAGGTTTATGATTAGGTTTCGCGTTAGTGTTAGAGTTAGGGTGAAAGTTAGGGTTAAGGTTTGGATTAGGCTTTGGTGTTAGGGGTTAGGGTTTGTGTTAGAGTTAGGGTTATCGTTAGGGCTCAGGGGTTTCAGGTTAGTTTTAGGGTTAAGGTTAGGGATTGCATTAGGGTTAGGTTTGGGGGATACGGTTAGGGGTTAGGGTGAGGGTTACGGTTAGTTTTACAGTTAAAGTGTGGGTTTAGGATAAGTGTTATGATTAGGGTTAGAGTTGGAGTTATTTTTAGGTTTAGGGTTAGGTGTAGGGGAAGATTTAGGTTTAGGTCCAGGTTTAGGGTTAGAGTTAGTGTTCTCTTTAGGGTCAAGGGTGCAGTTAGGGTTAGGTTAGGATTAGGCCTAGGGCTAGGATTAGGTTTAGGGTTAATTTCAGGGCTATTGTAAGGGTTAGGTTTAGGGTTACAGATGGACTAGCGCTATGGTTAGAGGTAGGTTTAAGGTTAGGGCTTGGGTTAGGTTTAGGTTTAAGGTAGTGTTAGAGTTTGGATGAAGTTTAGGATAGGGTGAGGGTTTTTTTTTTTATAATAACTTTTATTAAGCTTCAAGTGAACGTTTACAAATCCAATCAGTCTGTCACATATAAGTTTACATACATCTCACTCCCTACTCCCACTTACACTCCCCGTCTTGAGTCAGCCCTTTCAGTCTCTCCTTTCTTGACAATTTTGCCGGCTTCCCTCTCTATCTATCCTCCCATCCCCCCTCCAGACAAGAGTTGCCAACACAATCTCAAGTGTCCACCTGATATAATTAGCTCACTCTTCATCAGCATCTCTCTCCCACCCGCTGACCAGTCCCTTTCATTTCTGATGAGTTGTCTTCGGGGATGGTTCCTGTCCTGTGTCAACTGAAGGTCTGGGGAGCATGGCCGCCGGGATTCCTCCAGTCTCAGTCAGACCATTAAGTTTGGTCTTCTTATGAGAATTTGGGGTCTGCATCCCACTGATCTCCTGCTCCCTCAGGGGTCCTCTGCTGAGCTCCCTGTCAGGGCAGACATCGATTGTGGCCGGGCACCAACTAGTTCTTCTGGTCTCAGGATGATGTAGGTCTCTGGTTCATGTGGCCCTTTCTGTCTCTTGGGCTCTTAGTTGTCATGTGGGCTTGGTGTTCTTCATTTTCCTTTGCTCCAGGTGGGTTGAGACGAATTGCTGCATCTTAGATGGCTGCTTGTTAGCATTTAAGACCCCAGACGCCACATTTCAAAGTGGGATGCAGAATGATTTCATAATAGAATTATTTTGCCAATTGACTTAGAAGTCCCCGCAAACCATGCTCCCCAGACCCCCGCGCTTGCTCCGCTGACCTTTGAAGCATTCATTTGATCCCGGAAACTTCTTTGCTTTTGGTCCAGTCCAATTGAGCTGACCTTCCATGTATTGAGTGTTGTCTTTCCCTTCACCTAAAGCAGTTCTTATCTACTGATTAATCAATAAAAAAACCCTCTCCCACCCTCCCTCCCTCCCCCCCTCGTAACCACAAAAGTATGTGTTCTTTTCAGGTTTACTATTTCTCAAGATCTTATAATAGTGGTCTTATACAATATTTGTCCTTTTGCCTCTGACTAATTTCGCTCAGCATGATGCCTTCCAGGTTCCTCCACGTTATGAAATGTTTCACAGATTCGTCACTGTTCTTTATCGATGCGTAGTATTCCATTGTGTGAATATACCACAATTTATTTAACCATTCATCCGTTGATGGACACCTTGGTTGCTTCCAACTTTTTGCTATTGTAAACAGAGCTGCAATAAACATGGGTGTGCATATATCTGTTTGTATGAAGGCTCTTGTATCTCTAGGGTATATTCCTAGGAGTGGGATTTCTGGCTTGTATGGTAGTTCTATTTCTAACTGTTTAAGATAACGCCAGATAGATTTCCAAAGTGGTTGTACCATTTTACATTCCCACCAGCAGTGTATGAGAGTTCCAATCTCTCCGCAGCCTCTCCAACATTTATTATTTTGTGTTTTTTGGATTAATGCCAGCCTTGCTGGTGTGAGATGGAATCTCATCGTAGTTTTAATTTGCATTTCTCTAATGGCTAATGATCGAGAGCATTTTCTCATGTATCTGTTGGCTGCCTGAATATCTTCTTTAGAGAAATGTGTGTTCATATCCTTTGCCCACTTCTTGATTGGGTTGTTTGTCTTTTTGTGGTTGAGTTTTGACAGAATCATGTAGATTTTAGAGATCAGGCGCTGGTCGGAGATGTCATAGCTGAAAATTCTTTCCCAATCTGTAGGTGGTCTTTTTACTCTTTTGGTGAAGTCTTTAGATGAGCATAGGTGTTTGATTTTTAGGAGCTCCCAGTTATCGGGTTTCTCTTCATCATTTTTGGTAATGTTTTGTATTCTGTTTATACCTTGTATTAGGGCTCCTAGGGTTGTCCCAATTTTTTCTTCCATGATCTTTATCGTTTTAGTCTTTATGTTTAGGTCTTTGATCCACTTGGAGTTAGTTTTTGTGCATGGTGTGAGGTATGGGTCCTGTTTCATTTTTTTACAAATGGATATCCAGTTATGCCAGCACCATTTGTTAAAAAGGCTGTCTTTTCCCCAGTTAATTGACACTGGTCCTTTGTCAAATATCAGCTGCTCATACGTGGATGGATCTATGTCTGGGTTCTCAATTCTGTTCCATTGGTCTATGTGTCTGTTGTTGTACCAATACCAGGCTGTTTTGACTACTGTGGCTGTATAATAGGTTCTGAAGTCAGGTAAGGTGAGGCCTCCCACTTTCTTCTTCTTTTTCAGTAGTGCTTTGCTTATCCGGGGCTTCTTTCCCTTCCATATGAAATTGGTGATTTGTTTCTCTATCCCCTTAAAATATGACATTGGAATTTGGATCGGAAGTGCGTTAAATGTATAGATGGCTTTTGGTAGAACAGACATTTTTACTATGTTAAGTCTTCCTATCCATGAGCAAGGTATGTTTTTCCACTTAAGTATGTCCTTTTGAATTTCTTGTAGTAGAGCTTTGTAGTTTTCTTTGTATAGGTCTTTTACATCCTTGGTAAGATTTATTCCTAAGTATCTTATCTTCTTGGGGGCTACTGTGAATGGTATTGATTTGGTTATTTCCTCTTCGGTGTTCTTTTTGTTGATGTAGAGGAATCCAAGTGATTTTTGTATGTTTATTTTATACCCTGAGACTCTGCAAACTCTTCTATTAGTTTCAGTAGTTTTCTGGAGGATTCCTTAGGGTTTTCTGTGTATATAATCATGTCATCTGCAAATAGTGATAACTTTACTTCTTCCTTGCCAATCCGGATACCTTTTATTTCTTTGTCTAGCCTGATTGCCCTGGCTAAGACTTCCAACACGATGTTGAATAAGAGTGGTGATAAAGGGCATCCTTGTCTGGTTCCCGTTCTCAGGGGAAATGCTTTCAGGTTCTCTCCATTTAGAGTGATATTGGCTGTTGGCTTTGCATAGATGCCCTTTATTATGTTGAGGAATTTTCCTTCAATTCCTATTTTAGTAAGAGTTTTTATCATGAATGGGTGTTGGACTTTGTCAAATGCCTTTTCTGCATCAATTGATAAGATCATGTGGTTTTTGTCTTTTGTTTTATTTATGTGATGGATTACATTAATGGTTTTTCTGATATTAAACCAGCCTTGCATACCTGGTATAAATCCCACTTGATCAGGGTGAATTATTTTTTTGATGTGTCGTTGGATTCTATTGGCTAGAATTTTGTTGAGGATTTTTGCATCAATGTTCATGAGGGATATAGGTCTATAATTTTCTTTTTTTGTAATGTCTTTACCTGGTTTTGGTATCAGGGAGATGGTGGCTTCATAGAATGAGTTGGGTAGTATTCCGTCATTGTCTATGCTTTGGAATACCTTTAGTAGTAGTGGTGTTAACTCTTCTCTGAAAATTTGGTAGAACTCTGCAGTGAAGCCGTCCGGGCCAGGACTTTTTTTTGTTGGGAGTTTTTTGATTACCGTTTCAATCTCTTTTTTTGTTATGGGTCTATTTAGTTGTTCTACTTCTGAATGTGTTAGTTTAGGTAGGTAGTGTTTTTCCAGGAATTCATCCATTTCTTCTAGGTTTTCAAATTTGTTAGAGTACAATTTTTCATAATAATCTGAAATGATTCTTTTAATTTCATTTGGCTCTGTTGTGATGTGGTCCTTCTCATTTCTTATTCGGGTTATTTGTTTCCTTTCCTGTATTTCTTTAGTCAGTCTAGCCAATGGTTTATCAATTTTGTTAATTTTTTCAAAGAACCAGCTTTTGGCTTTGTTAATTCTTTCGATTGTTTTTCTGTTCTCTAATTCATTTAGTTCAGCTCTAATTTTTATTATTTGTTTTCTTCTGGTGCCTGATGGATTCTTTTGTTGCTCAGTTTCTATTTGTTCAAGTTGTAGGGACAGTTCTCTGATTTTGGCTCTTTCTTCTTTTTGTATGTGTGCATTTATTGATATAAATTGGCCTCTGAGCACTGCTTTTGCTGTGTCCCAGAGGTTTTGATAGGAAGTATTTTCATTCTCGTTGCTTTCTATGAATTTCCTTATTCCCTCCTTGATGTCTTCTATAACCCAGTCTTTTTTCAGGAGGGTATTGTTCATTTTCCAAGTATTTGATTTCTTTTCCCTCGTTTTTCTGTTATTGATCTCTAGTTTTATTGCCTTGTGGTCTGAGAAGATGCTTTGTAATATTTCGATGTTTTGGACTCTGCAAAGGTTTGTTTTATGACCTAATATGTGGTCTATTCTAGAGAATGTTCCATGTGCGCTGGAAAAAAAAGTATATTTTGCAGCAGTTGGGTGGAGAGTTCTGTATAAGTCAATGAGGTCAAGTTGGTTGATTGTTGTAATTAGATCTTCCGTGTCTCTGTTGAGCTTCTTACTGGATGTCCTGTCCTTCTCCGAAAGTGGTGTGTTGAAGTCTCCTACTATAATTGTGGAGGTATCTATCTCGCTTTTCAGTTCTGTTAAAATTTGATTTATGTATCTTGCAGCCCTGTCATTGGGTGCGTAGATATTTAATATGGTTATGTCTTCCTGATCAATTGTCCCTTTTATCATTATATAGTGTCCTTCTTTATCCTTTGTGGTGGATTTAAGTCTAAAGTCTATTTTGTCAGAAATTAATATTGCTACTCCTCTTCTTTTTTGCTTATTGTTTGCTTGATATACTTTTTTCCATCCTTTGAGTTTTAGTTTGTTTGTGTCTCTAAGTCTAAGGTGTGTCTCTTGTAGGCAGCATATAGATGGATCGTGTTTCTTTATCCAGTCTGTGACTCTCTGTCTCTTTATTGGTGCATTTAGTCCATTTACATTCAGGGTAATTATAGATAAATAAGTTTTTAGTGCTGTCATTTTGATGCCTTTTTATGTGTGTTGTTGACAATTTCATTTTTCCACACACTTTTTTGTGCTGAGGCGTTTTTCTTAGTAAATTGTGAGACCCTCATTTTCGTAGTGTTTGACTTTATGTTAGTTGAGTTGTTACGTTTTTCTTCGTTTTTGTCTTGAGTTATAGAGTTGTTATGCCTTTTTGTGGTTACCTCATTATATACCCCTATTTTTCTAAGTAAAAACCTAACTTGTGTTGTTCTATATCGCCTTGTATCACTCTCCATATGGCAGTTCAATGCCTCCTGTATTTAGTCCCTCTTTTTGATTATTGTGATCTTTTACCTATTGACTTCCATGATTCCCTGTTATGTGTATTTTTTTTAATTAATCTTAATTTGTTTGTTTTTGTGATTTCCCTATTTGAGTTGATATCAGGACGTTCTGTTTTGTGACCTTGTGTTGTGCTGATATCTGATATTATTGGTTCTGTGACCAAACAATATCCTTTAGTATTTCTTGTAGCTTTGGTTTGGTTTTTGCAAATTCTCTAAACTTGTGTTTGTCTGTAAATATCTTAATTTCGCCTTCATATTTCAGAGAGAGTTTTGCTGGATATATGATCCTTGGTTGGCAGTTTTTCTCCTTCAGTGTTCTGTATATGTCGTCCCACTCCCTTCTTGCCTGCATGGTTTCTGCTGAGTAGTCAGAACATATTCTTATTGATTCTCCCTTGAAGGAAACCTTTCTTTTCTCCCTGGCTGCTTTTAAAATTTTCTGTTTATCTTTGGTTTTGGTGAGTTTGATGATAATATGTCTTGGTGTTTTTCTTTTTGTATCAATCTTAAATGGGGTTCGATGAGCATCTTGGATAGATATCCTTTCGTCTTTCATGATGTCAGGGAAGTTTTCTGTCAGAAGTTCTTCAACTATTTTCTCTGTGTTTTCTGTCCCCCCTCCCTGTTCTGGGACTCCAATCATCCGCAGGTTATCCTTCTTGATAGAGTCCCACATAATTCTTAGGGTTTCTTCATTTTTTTTAATTCTTTTATCTGATTTTTTTTCAGCTATGTTGGTGTTGATTCCCTGGTCCTCCAGATGTCCCAGTCTGCATTCTAATTGCTCGAGTCTGCTCCTCTGACTTCCTAGTGTGTTGTCTAATTCTGTTATTTTATTGTTAATCTTTTGGATTTCTACATGTTGTCTCTCTATGGATTCTTGCAACTTATTAATTTTTCCAGTATGTTCTTGAATAATCTTTTTGAGTTCTTCAACAGTTTTATCAGTGTGTTCCTTGGCTTTTTCTGCAGATATCCTAATTTCATTTGTGATATCATTAAGCATTCTGTAAATTAGTTTTTTATATTCTGTATCTGATAATTCCAAAATTGTATCTTCATTTGGGAAAGATTTTGATTCTTTTGTTTGGGGGGTTGGAGAAGCTGTCATGGTCTGCTTCTTTAAGTGGTTTGATATGGATTGTTGTCTCCGAGCCATCACTGGGAAACTAGTTTTTCCAGAAAATCCCCTAAAAAAAAACTGCAGTCAGATCCCTATCAGAGTTCTCCCTCTGGCTCAGGCTATTCAGATGTTAATGAAGCCGCCTGGGGAGGGTGGGGGAGGGAACAGAGAGATAGGAGAGTAGCACCTCAGAATATAGCCAGAGTTGCTTGTCTTGCTTGGATTGACTGTTATATCTGAGATTCCCGCGGGCGCGTCGCCTATGTGTGCTGGCTGTGTGGAGATTGCCCCCAGGGGGTCTGGCCCGCTGGAGTCACGGTCAGATCCTCCGCTTCCAGCCCCACGCCCAGCGTCAAGGCTCCCCTACTGGGACGGTGCACTCTCAACTCCAAAATCAGTCGCTGCCTCCCGGGGACTTCTCGTCCCTCCAGCCGCGTGGCCGTGCCGCCCCCGTGAACCAGGTGGGCCCCCTCCCGGGGTTAGTTCAGATGGGTGGAGTAGCTCCCCGTGCTTGTGCCGCGACCAAGTGTCCCGGCTGGAACGCTGTTCTCCCCACTCCAATACCAGTCGCTGCCTCCCGGGGACTTCTCCTACCGGCTGTGTCCCACGCCGCCCGCGCGACCCGGCTGGTCCCCTTCCCGGGGTTAGTTCAGGGGGTGGAGCAACTCTCCGTGTTTATGGCGTACCTGCGAGCAGTCCAAATCCCTGCGGGACGGTTCCCCGGCTCGGATGCTGCTCTTTCTGCTCCAAGATCAGTCACTGCCTCCCGGGGACTTCTCCTACCGGCTGCGTCCCACGCCGCCCGTGGAACCGGCTGGTCCCCCTCCCGCGGTTAGTTCAGGGGGGTGGAGCAGGTCTCTGTGCTTGTGCCGTACCTGACTGGTACGCTGGCTCCAGGCTCTGGAAACTATCGCTGCTTCCCTGTATTAGTTCGTTCTCCGTCCCTAAATCTGTGTTTGTTGTTCAGGGTTCGTAGATTGTTATGTATGTGATCGATTCACTTGTTTTTCCGTGTCTTTGTTGTAAGAGGGATCCGAGGTAACGTCTGCCTAGTCCGCCATCTTGGCTCCGCCCTCTTAGGGTGAGGGTTATTTTTATGGTTAGGGCTAGAGTTTGGGTTTGTGTTCAGGTTAGCTTTAAGGCTAGGGTTCAGGTTAGGGTTAGGGGTTATGTTTAGGGTTAGGGTTATGTTTTGGTTTAGGGTTAGTGTGAAGTTTAGGTTAAGGGTGAGGGTTAGGATAAGAGTTAGAATTAGGGTTAGGATTATAGTTAGTGTTAGAGGTTAGATTTAGGATGCTAACGTTAGGTTTATGGTTAGGGTTGGGTTAATGTTAGAGTTAGGGTTAGATTAGGTTTAATGTTCGTGTTTGGGTTAGGGATAGGGTTAGGGATAGCATTAGGTTTAGGGTTGGGGATACGGTTAGGGGTTAGGGTGAGGGTTGTGGTTAGGGTGTGGGTTAGGGTTAGGTTTACAGTTAAGGTGAGGGTTTAGGGTAAGTGTTATAGTTAGGGTTCGAGTTAGAGTTTGGGTTAGGTTTAGGGTGAAGTTTCAGTTAATAGTCAGGGTCAGGGTAAGGGTTAGGGTTAAGATTATAGTTAGGGTTAAGTTTAGTGTTAGGGTTAGGGTTAGGGTAGGGGTAAGGTTAGGGTTAAGGCTAGGTTTACGGTAAAGGGTAGGGCTAGGTTAGGGTTAGGTTTAGAGTTAGAGCTAGTACTAGGGTTTAGGGTAAGAGGTAGGGTCAGGTTTAGAGTTTTTGTTAGTTTTAGGGTGGAGTTAAGGTTAAGCTTAGCGTTAGGGTAAGTGTTAGGTTTAGGTCAGGGTTAAGGTTAGGATTAGGGATAGGGTTAGGGTTAGGGAAAGGGTTAGGTGTTCGTGGGAGGGTTAGTGTTAGGTTTACACTTAAGCTGATGGTTTACAGTGTTACGGTTAGGTCAGGGTTGTAGTTAGGGTTAGGATGAGGTTTAAGTTTAGGGCTATATTTAGGGGATAGTTTAGGGTTAGGTTTAGTTTTAGGGTTAAGGTTAGGCTTAGGTTTATCTTGAAATTTATGTTAAGGATGAGGGTTAGGGTTAGCGTTAGGGTTAGGTGTTTGGGTTAAGGTTAGGGTTAGGTTTAGGATTTGGGTTAGGGTTAGGTGTTTCGGTTAATGTTAGGGTCAGGTTTAGGGTAAGGGTTAGGGTTCGGTTTAGGATCAGGATTAGGGTTAGGATTAGAATTAGGGTTAGTGGTTAGGGTTAGGCTTAGGGTTAAGGTTAGGTTTAGGCTAAAGATCAGGATTTGATTCCGAGTTAGATGTTAGTGTTTCGGTTAGGTTTAGGGTAGGGTTATATTTAGGGTTAGGTTAAGAGTTAGATTTATGTTTACAGTTAAGGTGAGGGTTTTGGGTAAGTGTTACATTTAGGGCTAGGGTTAGGTTTAGGGCTAGGGCTAGGGTTAGGTTTAGATTTCAGGTTACAGGCTAGGGTTAGGTTTAAGTTTATGGTAGTGTAAAGTTAGGGTTAAGGTTTGGTTAGGGTTAGGGTCAGGGTTAGGATTAGGATTAGGTTTAGGGTGAGGGTTAGGGTCAGAGTTATTGTAAGGGTTAGGTTTGGGGTTACAGGTGGGTCAAGGTTAAGGTTAGGGTCAGGGTTAAAGTTAGGGTGTGCTTTAGATTAGGGATAGGGTGAAGTTTAAGATAGGGTGAGGGTTAGGGTTATGGCTAAGGTTTGCTTGAGTTTTCAGGTTAGTGTTAAGGTTATGTTTAGGGTTAGGAATAAGTTTATGGGTTCTGTTTACTTTTAGGGTTAGGGGTAGATTTTAGGTTAGGGTTAAGTTCAGTGTTACGGTTAGGGTTAGGTTTACGGTTTGTGTTAGGCATTGTGGTTGGTGTGAGGATTAGGTTTAGCATTAGGGTTGGGTAGGGTTAGGATTAGGGTTATGGTAAGGTGTTAGGGATTAGAGGAGTAGTTTTGGGTTAGTCCTTGGGTGAGGCTTCCGGTTAGGCATTGTGGTTCTGGTCATGGTTAGGTTTGGTTTAGGGTTGGGGTAGTGTTAGAGTTAGGGTTAGGCTTTGGTGCTAGGGGTTAGGTTTTGGGTTAGGGTTAGGGTTATCGTTAGGGCTTAGGTTTTCAGGTGAGTGTTAGGGTTAGGGTTAGGGATAGCATTAGGGTTAGCTTTTGGGGGTACGGTTAGGGGTTAGGTGAGGGTTACAGTTAGTATTGCAGTTAAGGTTAGGTTTTAGGGCAAGTGTTAGGATTAGGGTTAGAGTTAGAGTTAGGGTTAGGTTTAGGGTTAGGTGCAGGGTAAGTTTTAGGTTTAAGTCCTGGTTTAGGGTTAGAGTTAGTGTTCTCTTTAGGGTCAAGTTTAGAGTTCGGGTTAGGTTTAGGATTAGGTCTATTGTTGGGCTTAGGATTAGGGTTAGGTTCAGAGCTATTGTAAGGCTTAGGTTTAGGGCTACAGATGGACTAGCTTTACGGTTAGAGTTAGGTTTAAGGTTAGGGTTTGGGCTAGGTTTACGTTTACGGTTATGGTTAGGGTTAGGATTTGGTTGAAGTTTAGCATAGGCTGAGGGTTACTTTTAGGGTTAGGGCTAGAGTTTGGGTTTGTGTTCAGGTTAGTGTTATGGTTAGATTTAGGGTCCAGTTTAGGGTTAGGGGTTATGTTTAGTGTTAGGGTTAGTTTTAGATTTAGGGTTAGTGTGAAGTTTAGGTTAAGGGTGAGAGTTAGGGTTAGGGTTAGGATTAGGGTTAGTGTTAGACGTTAGGTTTAGGCTGCTAGTTTTAGGTTTATGGTTAGGGTAGGTTTAAGTTTAGGGTTAATGTTAGGGTTAGTGTTAGATTAGGGTTACTGTTCGTGTTAGGGTTACAGTTAGGGTTAGGGATAGCATTAGGTTTAGGGTTAGGAATATAGTTAGGGGTTAGGGTGAGGGTTGGGGATATGGTGAGGGTTAGGTTTAGGTTTACAGTTAAGGTGAGGGTTTAGGGTAATTGTTATGGTTAGGGTTAGAGTTAGGGTCATGGTGAAGTTTCAGTTAAGAGTCGGGTTCAGGGTTAATGTTAGATTTAGGGTTAAGGTTAGTGTTAGGGTTAGGTTTAGGTTAGGGTTAAGGTAGCGGTCAGGTTATGGTTAAGACTAGGTTTACAGTAAAGTGTAAGGCTAGGTTATGGTTAGGTTTAGAGTTAGTGCTAGGGTTTAGGGTTAGGGTTAAGGTCAGGTTTAGAGTTATTGTTAGGTTTACGGTTAAGGTTAGGGTAGAGTTAAGGTTAAGGTTAAGTTTAAGGTTAGGGTAAGAGTTAGGTTTACGTCAGGTTTAGGGTTAGGATGAGGGATAGGGTTAGGGTTAGGGAAAGGGTTAGGGTTTCGTGTGAGGATTAGTGTTATGTTTACATCAAGCTGATGTTTTTGGGTGTTACAGTAAGGTTTAGGGTTAGAGTTAGGTTAGGTTTAGAGTTAGGGCTAGAGTATGTTGATAGTGCTTCAGGCTTAGGTTTAGGGTGGAATTTAGGTTCAGGATGAGGGTTAAGGTTGGGGTAGGTGTTTGGATTAATGTTAGGGTCAGGTTTAGGGTTTTGGTTTAGAGTTCAGGTTAGATTCAGGGTTAGGGTTAGATTTAGGTTTAGGGTTAGGGTTAGGTTTAGTGTTAGTTTAGCTTAGGGTTAGGGTTTGAATGAAGTTAGGGTAGGTTTAGGGTTATGGTTAGGTTGAAATTTTGGTTAAGTGTAAGGGTTTGGTTTCGGGTTAGGGTTAGAGTTAGGGTTAGTGGTTAAGGTTAGGTTTAGGGTTAAGGTTAGGTTTAGGCTAAGCATTAGGGTTAGAGTTAGGGTTAGTGGTTAGTGTTTCAGTTAGGTTTAGGATAGGGTTATAATTAGGGTTAAGTTTAGGGTTACGGTAAGAGTTAGATTTACGTTTACAGTTAAGGTGAGGGTTTTGCGTAACTGTTACGGTTAGGGTTAGGGCTAGGTTTAGGGTTAGAGTTGGGTTAGGGGTTAGGTTTCGGTTAAGTTTATGGTAGGCTTAAAGTTAGGGATAAGGTTAGGTTAGGGTTAGGGTCAGGGTTAGGATTAGAATTAGGTTTCGGGCGAGGGTTAGTGTCAGAGTTATTATAAGGGTTAGGTTTAGGGTTACAGATGGGCCAAGGTTAAGGTTAGGGTTAGGTTTAGGGGTAGGATTAGGGTTAAAGTTACAGTTAGCTTTAGGTTAGGGATAGGGTGAAGTAAAGTAGGGTGAGGGTTAGGGATATGGCTAAGGTTTGGGTTCGTTTTCAGGTTAGTGTTAAGTTTATGTTTAGGGTTAGCGTTAAGTTTATGGGTTCTGTTTAGTTTTAGGGTTAGGATTAGATTTTAGGTTAGGGTTAAGTTAAGTGTAACAGTTAGGGTTACGATTTGTGTTAGGCATTGTGGTTGGGGTGAGTGTTAGGTTTATGGTTAGGGTTGGGTAGAGTTAGGATTATGGTTATGGTAAGGTGTTAGGGTTTAGAGGTGTAGTTTAGGGTTAGGGTTTGGGTGAGGATTTCGGTTAGGCATTGTGGTTCTGGTCATGCTTAAGTTTGGTTCAGAGTTAGGGTTAGGTTTATGATTAGGTTTCGGGTTAGTGTTAGAGTTAGGGTGAGGGATAGTGTTAAGGTTTAGGTTAGGTTTTGGTGTTATGTTTTAGGGTTTGCGTTAGGGTTTGCGTTAGAAGGAAAAGAGAATAGCAAGAGGCATTTTCTCCCCGGCTGCTTTCCCAAGCCCTTCCAGCTAAAACTATGTCCTTGCTCCTCTGGAAGGATCCCTGCACCGCGAAGTAGTTTCTCAGAAGAAGTCCTGCGTTTGCAAGAGGAAATGAGGAATTCGTTGCAGGAAAGAGGAAGGAAAGAAAGTTTCTCTCCTTCTGCCTGCTTTGCTCAGAGGACTGGATGAAGTCAGGGAGTTCTCCCTTTCACTGAGAAACGTGCAAGCTGCTGTTGCCTGTGTGCTCTCTTCTTTGCAAAAGAGTCTGCAGTTCCACGCTTTGAACCGTGGAAAGGCGCCGGGTTCTGCTAAGATTTCCCCCGGCGATTCGTTTGCCCTGGGCCAAAGCGAGCCTTCACAATAGCTGAACGCTAACACTGCATACTCGTTCCACTTCCAGAACAGGGCTACCGCGAGGCAGTTCTCCGGGGGAAAACGGCCCTTCGCGAAGGGCAGATCTGTCGAGCTCATTGCGGGAAAGCGAAAGCAAAGGACGCTTTTCTCCCTCTAACTGCTTTCGTCAGAGGAACGGGGGAAGTCACAGTGTTCTTTCTCTCACTGACATACACACAATCTGACGTTGCCTCTGAGCTCCGTTGCTGGTAAAGAACTGAAACGGACATACATTCCTGTGGGGAAACACAGGGCTTTGCAAGGATTTCTCTAGGCAGTGTATTTTCCCTGGCCTCACTGTAGCAACACTATCTCGCCAGGGCAACACTGCATGGGATTTCCTCTGCCAGGAGAGAGCTGCTGCTTTCTAGTTTGTGCTGGGAAACCTTGCTTTGGCAAGTGCCAATTGACCGCAGTGAGGCAGAAAGAAAAGAGAATAGCAAGAGGCCTTTTCTTCTCGGCTGCTTTCCCAAGCCCTTCCGACTAAAACTATGTCGTTGCTCCCCTGGAATTATCCCTGTACCGCGACGTAGTTTCTCAGAAGAATCCCTGCGTTTGCAAGAGCAAATGAGGAATTTGTTGCAGGAAAGAGGAAGGAAAGAAAGTTTCTCTCCCTCTGCCTGCTTTGCTCAGAGAACTGGATGAAGTCAGGGAGTTCTCCCTTTCACTGAGAAACGTGCAGGCTGCTGTTGCCTGTGCGCTCTCTTCTTTGCAAAAGAGTCTGCAGTTCCACGCTTTGAACCGTGGAAAGGCGCCGGGCTCTGCTAACACTTCCCCAGATGCTTCGTTTGCCCTGGTCCAAAGCGAGCCTTCACAATAGCTGAATGCCAACACTGCATACTCGTTCCACTTCCAGAGCAGGGCTAACGTGAGGCAGTTTTCCGGGGGATAACGGCCCTTCGCGAAGGGCAGATCTGCCGAGCTCATTGCGGGAAAGCGAAAGCAAAGGACGGTTTTCACTCTCTAACCGCTTTTGTCAGAGGAACGGGGGAAGTCACAGTGCTCTTTCTCTCACTGAGATACACACAATCTGACGTTGCCTCTGAGCTTCGTTGCTGGCAAAGAACTGAAACTGACATACTTTCCGGGGGAGAAACACAGGGCTTTGCTAGGATTTCTCTAGGTAGTGTGTTTTCCCTGGGCCTCACTGTAGCAACACTATCTCGCCAGGGCAACTCTGCGTGGGATTTCCTCTGCCAGGAGAGAGCTGCTGCTTTGTAGTTTGTGCTGGGAAACCTTGCTTTGGCAAGTGCGAAATGACCGCATTCAGGCAGAAAGAAAAGAGAATAGCAGGAGGCCTTTTCTCCCCTAGGCAGTGTGTTTTAAACCCCTAACAACAAACAACACTAACCCTCTAACAACAACCAACATTAACCCCTTAAAAAAAAACAACACTAACCCCCTAACAACAACCAACACTAACCCCTTAACAGCAAACAACACGAAAACCCTAACAACAAACACCACTAAACCCCAACAAGAAACAACTCTAAACCCCTAAAAACAAACAACACTAAACCCCTAACAACAAACAACACTAACACCCTAACCACAACCAACCCTAACACCATAACAACAAACAACACTAACACCATAAGAACAAACAACACTAACCCCCAACAGAAAACAACAGTAACCCCCTTAAAACAACAACTCTAACCCCCTAAGAAGAAACAACCCTAAACCACTAATAAAAAACAAAACTAACCCCCGAACAACAAACAACACTAACCCCCTAACAACAAACAACACTAAGCCCTTAACAACAAACAACCCTAACCCCCAACAAGAAACAACCCTAACCCCCTAACAACAAACAACATAACCAAACAGCAAACAACTCTAACCCACTAACAACAAACACTAATCCCCTAACAAGAAACTAAACTAACCCAGTAACAACAAACAACACTAACTTCCTAACAACAAACAACACTAACCAGCTAACAACAAACAACACTAACCCCCAAAGAACCAGTAATCCTAAATCCCTAACAACAAACAACACTAACCTCTAACAACAAAAACCCTAACACCCTAACAACAAACAACCCTAACCCCCTAAAAACCAACAACACTAACCACCTAACCACAAACAACACTAACCCAATCAAAACAAAAAACACTAACCCCCTAACAACAACCAACACTTTCCCCGTAACAAAAAACAACACTAACACCCTAACAAGAACCAACACTAACCCTCTAACAAGAAAGAACCCTAATCCCCTAACAACAAACCACCCTAACCCCCTAACAACAAACAACACTAAACACCTAACAACAAACAACACTAACCCGCTAACATCAAACTAACCTAACCCCCTAACAAAAAACAACCCAAAGCAACTAACAACAAACAATACTAATCCCCTAATAGGAAACTACCCTAACCTCGTAACGAAAATACCCGAAGCCCGTAACAACAAACACCCCTAAGCTCCTAACAACAAACAACACTAACATCCTAACAACCAACAACCCTAAACCTCGAAAACCAAACAAAACTAACCCCCTAACAACAACCAACACTTATCCCCTGAAAACAAAAAACACTAACCCCCTAACAAGAAAGAACTCAAATCCTCTAACAAACAACTCTAACCCCCGACAACAAACAACTCTGAACCACTAGCAACGAACAACACTAACCCACTAACAACAAACAACACTAACCCCCTAACAAGAAACTACCCTAACCCTGTAACAACAACCAACACTTATCCCCTGAAAACAAACAACACTAACCCCCAACAAGAACGAACCCAAATCGTCTAACAAAAAACAAATATAACCCCCTAACAACAAAAAACTCTAAACCCCTAACAACAAACAACACTAACACACTAACAAGAAACAACCCTAAACCCCTAACAACAAACAACCCTTACCCCCTAACAACCAACAACACTAACCCCTAACCAAAAACAATAACACCCTAACAAAAAAAACCACTAAACCCCAACAAGAAACAATCCTAAACACCTAACAACAAACAACACTAACCGCCTAACAACAAACACTAACACCCTAACAACAACCATCCCTAACCCCCTAAAAACAAACAACACTAAGCCCCAACAACAAAAAAAACTAACCCTCTAACAACAACCCTAATCCCCTCACTACAAACAACACAAACCTACTAACAACAAACAAAACTAACCCCCTAGAAAACAACACAAACCCCCAACAACAACTCTCACACGCTAACAACAAACAACACTAACCCCGTAAGAACAACACTAACCCCCAAAAACAAACAAAACTAACACCCTACCAACAAACAATACTAAACCGCAACTAGAAACAACCCTAACCCCCTAACAACAAACAACACTAACCCTCTAACAACAAACAACACGAACCCCCAGCAACAGTCCTAACCACCTAACAAGAAACAACACTAACCCCTAAAAAGAAAAAACAATAAACCCCTAAAAAAAAAGCACTCATCCCCTAAGAACAAACAACACTAACACTCTAACAACAACCAACATTAAACCCCTAACAACAAACAATCCTAACCCCATAAAAACAAACAACACTAACCCCCTAAAAACAAACAACCCTAAAACCCTAACAACAAACAACCTTAAACCCCTAACAACAAACAACCCTAAACCCCTAACAACAAACAATCCTAACCCTCTAACAACCAACAACACTCACCCCCTAACCACAAACAACACTAACACCCTAACCACAAACAACACTAACCCCGTAAGAACAAACAACACTAACCCCCTAAGAACAAACAACACTAACACCCAAACAACAAAAACCACTAAAGCCCAACAAGAAACAACCCTAAACCCCTAAATACAAACAACACTAACCACCTAACAACAAACAACACCAACACCCTAACAACAAAAACTACTAAACCCCAACAAGAAACAACCGTAAACCCCTAACAACAAACACTAACCCCCTAACAACAAACAACACTAAACCCCTAACAAGAAACTAACCTAACCCCGTAACAACAAACAACCCTAACCTCCTAACAACAAACAACCTTAAACCCCTAACAACAAACAACCCTAAACCCCTAACAACAAACAACACTAACACCCTAACAACAAAAACCACTAAACCCCAAAAAGAAACAACACTAAACCCCTAACAACAAACACTAACCCCCTAACAACAACCAATACTAAACCCGTAACAAGAAACTAACCTAACCCCGTAACAACAAACAACCCTAACCTCCTAACAACAAACAACCTTAAACCCCTAACAACAAACAACCCTAAACCCCTGACAACAATCAACACTAACACCCTAACAACAAAAACCACTAAACCCCAACAAGAAACAACACTAAACCCCTAACAACAAACACTAACCCCCTAACAACAAACAACACTAAACCCCTAACAAGAAACTAACCTAACCCTGTAACAACAAACAACCCTAACCTCCTAACAACAAACAACCTTAACCCCCTAACAAAAAACAACCCTAAACCCCTAACAACAAACAATCCTAACCCCCTAACAACCAACAACGCTCACCCCCTAACCACAAACAACACTAACACCCTAACCACAAACAACACTAACCCCGTAAGAACAAACAACACTAACCCCCAAACAACAAACAACACTAACACCCTAACAACAAAAACCACTAAAGTCCAACAAGAAACAACCCTAAACCCCTAAATACAAACAACACTCACCCCCTAACCACAAAGAACACTAACACCCGAACAACAAAAACCACTAAACCTCAACAAGAAACAACCCGAAACCCCTAAATAGAAACAACACTAACCACCTAACAACATCCCTAACCCCCTAACAACAAACAACCCTAACCCCCAACAACAAACTACTCTAACCCACTAACAACAAACAACCCTAAGAGCCTAACAACAAAGAACACTAACTCTCTAACAAGAAACAACAGTAACCGCCTAACAACAAAAAACACTAACCTCCTAACAACAAACACCACTAACCCCCTAACAACAATCCTAACAACCTAACAACAAACAACCCTAACCCCCTAAAAATAAACTACTCTAAACCCCTAACAACAAACAACCCTAACCCCCTAACAACAAACAACCCTAAACCCCTAACAACAAACAACCCTAACCTTCTAACAACAAACAACCATAACCCCCTAACAAACAACAACACTAACCCCCTAACCACAAACAACACTAACACCCTAATAACAAATACTACTAAACCCCAACAAGAAACAACCCTAAACCCCTAACAACAAACACTAACCCCCTAACAACAAACAACACTAACCCCCTAACAAGAAACTACCCTAACCCTGTAACAACAACCAACACTTATCCCCTGAAAACAAACAACACTAACCCCCAACAAGAACGAACCCAAATCGTCTAACAAAAAACAAATATAACCCCCTAACAACAAAAAACTCTAAACCCCTAACAACAAACAACACTAACACACTAACAAGAAACAACCCTAAACCCCTAACAACAAACAACCCTTACCCCCTAACAACCAACAACACTAACCCCTAACCAAAAACAATAACACCCTAACAAAAAAAACCACTAAACCCCAACAAGAAACAATCCTAAACACCTAACAACAAACAACACTAACCGCCTAACAACAAACACTAACACCCTAACAACAACCATCCCTAACCCCCTAAAAACAAACAACACTAAGCCCCAACAACAAAAAACACTAACCCTCTAACAACAACCCTAATCCCCTCACTACAAACAACACAAACCTACTAACAACAAACAAAACTAACCCCCTAGAAAACAACACAAACCCCCAACAACAACTCTCACACGCTAACAACAAACAACACTAACCCCGTAAGAACAACACTAACCCCCAAAAACAAACAAAACTAACACCCTACCAACAAACAATACTAAACCGCAACTAGAAACAACCCTAACCCCCTAACAACAAACAACACTAACCCTCTAACAACAAACAACACGAACCCCCAGCAACAGTCCTAACCACCTAACAAGAAACAACACTAACCCCTAAAAAGAAAAAACAATAAACCCCTAAAAAAAAAGCACTCATCCCCTAAGAACAAACAACACTAACACTCTAACAACAACCAACATTAAACCCCTAACAACAAACAATCCTAACCCCATAAAAACAAACAACACTAACCCCCTAAAAACAAACAACCCTAAAACCCTAACAACAAACAACCTTAAACCCCTAACAACAAACAACCCTAAACCCCTAACAACAAACAATCCTAACCCTCTAACAACCAACAACACTCACCCCCTAACCACAAACAACACTAACACCCTAACCACAAACAACACTAACCCCGTAAGAACAAACAACACTAACCCCCTAAGAACAAACAACACTAACACCCAAACAACAAAAACCACTAAAGCCCAACAAGAAACAACCCTAAACCCCTAAATACAAACAACACTAACCACCTAACAACAAACAACACCAACACCCTAACAACAAAAACTACTAAACCCCAACAAGAAACAACCCTAAACCCCTAACAACAAACACTAACCCCCTAACAACAAACAACACTAAACCCCTAACAAGAAACTAACCTAACCCCGTAACAACAAACAACCCTAACCTCCTAACAACAAACAACCTTAAACCCCTAACAACAAACAACCCTAAACCCCTAACAACAAACAACACTAACACCCTAACAACAAAAACTACTAAACCCCAAAAAGAAACAACACTAAACCCCTAACAACAAACACTAACCCCCTAACAACAACCAATACTAAACCCGTAACAAGAAACTAACCTAACCCCGTAACAACAAACAACCCTAACCTCCTAACAACAAACAACCTTAAACCCCTAACAACAAACAACCCTAAACCCCTGACAACAATCAACACTAACACCCTAACAACAAAAACCACTAAACCCCAACAAGAAACAACACTAAACCCCTAACAACAAACACTAACCCCCTAACAACAAACAACACTAAACCCCTAACAAGAAACTAACCTAACCCTGTAACAACAAACAACCCTAACCTCCTAACAACAAACAACCTTAACCCCCTAACAAAAAACAACCCTAAACCCCTAACAACAAACAATCCTAACCCCCTAACAACCAACAACGCTCACCCCCTAACCACAAACAACACTAACACCCTAACCACAAACAACACTAACCCCGTAAGAACAAACAACACTAACCCCCAAACAACAAACAACACTAACACCCTAACAACAAAAACCACTAAAGTCCAACAAGAAACAACCCTAAACCCCTAAATACAAACAACACTCACCCCCTAACCACAAAGAACACTAACACCCGAACAACAAAAACCACTAAACCTCAACAAGAAACAACCCGAAACCCCTAAATAGAAACAACACTAACCACCTAACAACATCCCTAACCCCCTAACAACAAACAACCCTAACCCCCAACAACAAACTACTCTAACCCACTAACAACAAACAACCCTAAGAGCCTAACAACAAAGAACACTAACTCTCTAACAAGAAACAACAGTAACCGCCTAACAACAAAAAACACTAACCTCCTAACAACAAACACCACTAACCCCCTAACAACAATCCTAACAACCTAACAACAAACAACCCTAACCCCCTAAAAATAAACTACTCTAAACCCCTAACAACAAACAACCCTAACCCCCTAACAACAAACAACCCTAAACCCCTAACAACAAACAACCCTAACCTTCTAACAACAAACAACCATAACCCCCTAACAAACAACAACACTAACCCCCTAACCACAAACAACACTAACACCCTAATAACAAATACTACTAAACCCCAACAAGAAACAACCCTAAACCCCTAACAACAAACACTAACCCCCTAACAACAAACAACACTAAACCCCTAACAAGAAACTAACCTAAACCCGTAACAACAAACAACCCTAACCTCCTAACAACAAACAACCTTAAACCCCTAACAACAAACAACACTAACACCCTAACAACAAAAATCACTAAACTCCAACAAGAAAAAACACTGAACCCCTAACAACAAACACTAACCCCCTAACAACAAACAACACTAAACCCCTAACAAGAAACTAACCTAACCCTGTAACAACAAACAACCCTAACCTCCTAACAACAAACAATCCTAACCCCTTAACAAACAACAACACTAACCCCCTAACCACAAACAACACTAACACCCTAACAACAAAAACTAGTAAACCCCAACAACAAACAACCCTAAACCCCTAACAACAAACAACATTAACACCCTAACAACAAAAACCACTAAAACCCAAGAAGAAACAACACTAAACCCCTAACAACAAACACTAACCCCCTAACAACAAACAACACCAAATCCCTAACAAGAAACTAACCTAACCCTGTAACAACAAACAACCCTAACCTCCTAACAACAAACAACCTTAACCCCCTAACAACAAACAACCCTAAACCCCTAACAACAAACAACCCTAACCCCCTAACAACCAACAACGCACACCCCCTAACCAGAAACAACACTAACACCCTAACCACAAACAACACTAACCCCGTAAGAACAAACAACACTAACCCCCTAAACACAAACAACACTAACACCCTAACAACAAACAACACTAACACCCTAACAACAAAAACCACTAAAGTCCAACAAGAAACAACCCTAAACCCCTAAATACAAACAACACTAACCCCCTAACCACAAACAACACTAACACCCTAACAACAAAAACCACTAAACCTCAAAAAGAAACAACCCGAAACCCCTAAATAGAAACAACAGTAACCACCTAACAACAACCCTAACCCCCTAACAACAAACAAACCTAACCCCCAACAACAAACTATTCTAACCCACTAACAACAAACAACCCTAAGCCCCTAACAACAAAGAACCCTAACTTTCTAACAAGAAACAACACTAACCCCCTAAAAACAAAAAACACTATCCCCCTAACAACAAACACCACTAACCCCCAACAACAATTCTAAGAACCTAACAACAAACAACACTAACCCCCTAAAAATAAACTACTCTAAACCCCTAAAAACAAACAACCCTAACCCCCTAACAACAAACAACACTAAGCCCCTAACAAGAAACTAACCTAGCCCTGTAACAACAAACAACCCTAACCTCCTAACAACAAACAACCTTAACCCCCTAACAGCAAACAACCCTAAATCCCTAACAACAAACAATCCTAACCCACTAACAACCAACAATGCTCACCCCTTAACCACAAACAGCACTAACACCCTAACCACAAACAACACTAACCCCGTAAGAACAAACAACACTAACCCCCTAACAACAAACAACACTAACACCCTAACAACAAAAACTACTAAACCCCAACAAGAAACAACCCTAAACCCCTAACAACAAACACTAACCCCCTAACAACAAACAACACTAAACACCTAACAAGAAACTAACCTAACCCCGTAACAACAAACAACCCTAACCTCCTAACAACAAACAACCTTAAACCCCTAACAACAAACAACCCTAAACCCCTAACAACAAACAACCCTAAACCCCTAACAACAAACAACACTAACACCCTAACAACAAAAACCACTAAATTCCAACAACAAACAACACTGAACCCCTAACAACAAACACTAACCCCCTAACAACAAACAACACTAAACCCCTAACAGGAAACTAACCTAACCCCGTAACAACAAACAACCCTAACCTTCTAACAACAAAGAACCCTAACCCCCTAACAAGCAACAACACTAACCCCCTAACCACCAACAGCACTAACCCAGTAAAAACAAAAAAAACTAACCCCCTAACAACAACCAACACTTATCCCGTAAAAACAAACAACACTAACCCCCAACAAGAAAGAACCCAAATCCTCTAAGAACAAACAACTCTAACCCCCTAACAACAAAAAACTCGGAACCCGTAACAACAAGCAAAACTAACCCACTAACAACAAAAACCCTAAACCCCTAACAACAAACAACCCTTACCCCCTAACAACAAAGATCCCTAACCTCCTAAAAACAAACAACTCTAAGCCCCAACAACAAACAACACTAACCCTCTAACAACAACCCTAATCCCCTAACTACAAACAACAGTCACCCACTAACAACAAACAAAACTAACCCCCTGAAAAACAACACAAACCCCAAACAGCAAACAACTCTCACACCCTAACAACAAACAACACTAACCCCCTAACAACAAACAACCCTAAACCCCTAACATCAAAGAACACTAACACCCTAACAACAAACAACCCTAACGCCCTAACAACAAACATCACTAACCCCCGAACAGCAAAAACCCTAAACCCTAAAAACCAGAAACACTAACCCACTAACAACAAACAGCCCTAACCCACTAAGAACAAACAACCCTAACACCCTAACAACAAACAACCTTAAACCTCTAACAACAAACAACCCTAAACCCCTAACAACAAACAATCCTAACCCCCTAACAACCAACAACACTCACCCCCTAACCACAAACAACACTAACACCCTAACCACAAACAACACTAACCCCGTAAGAACAAACAACACTAACCCCCAACAACAAACAACACTAACACCCTAACAACAAAAACCACTAAAGCCCAACAAGAAACAACCCTAAACTCCTAAATACAAACAACACTAACCCCCTAAAAACAAACAACACCAACACCCTAACAACAAAAACTACTAAACCCCAACAAGAAACAACCCTAAACCCCTAACAACAAACACTAACCCCCTAACAACAAACAACACTAAACCCCTAACAAGAAACTAACCTAACACTGTAACAACAAACAACCCTAGCCTCCTAACAACAAACAACCTTAATCCCCTAACAACAAACAACCCTAAACCCCTAACAACACACAACACTAACACCCTAACAACAAAAACCACTAAACCCCAACAAGAAACAACACTAAACCCCTAACAACAAACACTAACCCCCTAACAACAAACAACACTAAACCCCTAACAACAAACAACCCTAAACCCCTAACAACAAACAACCCTAACCTTCTAACAGCAAACAACCCTAACCCCCAACAAACAACAACACTAACCCCCTAACCAAAAACAACACTAACACCCTAACAAAAAAAACTACTAAACCCCAACAAGAAACAACCCTAAATCCCTAACAACAAACACTAACCCCCTAACAACAAACAACACTAAACCCCTAACAAGAAACTAACCTAACCCCGTAACAACAAACAACCCTAACCTCCTAACAACAAACAACCTTAAACCCCTAACAACAAACAACCCTAAACCCCTAACAACAAACAACACTAACACCCTAACAACAAAAACCACTAAACCCCAACAAGAAACAACACTAAACCCCTAACAACAAACACTAACCCCATAACAACAAACAACCCTAAACCCCTAACAACAAACAATTCTAACCCCCTAACAACCAACAACGCTCACCCCTAACCAGAAACAACACTAACCCCCTGACCACAAACAACACTAACACCGTAACAACGAAAACTACTAAACAACAACAAGAAACAACCCTAAACACCTAACAACAAACACTAACCCCCTAACAACAAACAACACTAAATCCCTAACAAGAAACTAACCTAACCCAGTAACAACAAACAACCCTAACCTCCTAACAACAAACAACCTTAACCCCCTAACAACAAACAACCCTAAACCCCTAACAACAAACAATCCTAACCCCCTAACAACCAACAACGATCACCCCCTAACCACAAACAACACTAACACCCTAACCACAAACAACACTAACCCCGTAAGAACAAACAACACTAACCCCCTAACAACAAACAACACTAACACCCTAACAACAAAAACCACTAAATCCCAACAAGAAACAACCCTAAACCCCCAAATACAAACAACACTAACCCCCTAACCACAAACAACACTAACACCCTAACAACAAAAACCACTAAACGTCAACAGGAAACAACCCGAAACCCCTAAATAGAAACAACACTAACCACCTAACAACAACCCTAACCCCCTAACAACAAACAACCCTAACCCCCAACAACAAACTACTTTAACCCACTAACAACAAACCCTACGCCCCTAACAACAAAGAATCCTAACTCTCTAACAAGAAACAACCCTAACCCCCTAACAACAAAAAACACTAACCCCCTAATAACAGACACCACTAACCCCCTAACAACAATCCTAACAACCTAACAACAAACAACACTAACCCCCTAAAAATAAACTACTCTAAACCGCTAACAACAAACAACCCTAACCCCCTATCAACAAACAACCCTAAAACCCAAACAACAAACAACCCTAACCTTCTAACAACAAACAACCCTAACCCCCTAACAAACAACAACACTAACCCCCTAACCACAAACAACACTAACACCCTAACAACAAAAACTACTAAACCCCAACAAGAAACAACCCTAAACCCCTAACAACAAACACTAACCCCCTAACAACAAACAACACTAAACCCCTAACAGGAAACTAAACTAACCCCGTAACAACAAACAACCCTAAAATCCTAACAACAAACAACCTTAACCCCCTAACAGCAAACAACCCTAAATCCCTAACAACAAACAATCCTAACCCCCTAACAACCAACAATGCTCACCCCCTAACCACAAACAGCACTAACACCCTAACCACAAACAACACTAACCCCGTAAGAACAAACAACACTAACCCCCTAACAAAAAACAACACTAACACCCTAACAACAAAAACTACTAAACCCCAACAAGCAACAACCCTAAGCCCCTAACAACAAACACTAACCCCCAACAAAAAACAACTCTAAACACCTAAAAAGAAACTAACCTAACCCCGTAACAGCAAACAACCCTAACCTCCTAACAACAAACAACCTTAAACCCCTAACAACAAACAACCCTAAACCCCTAAAAACAAACAACACTAACACCCTAACAACAAAAACCACTAAACTCCAACAAGAAACAACACTGAACCCCTAACAACAAACACTAACCCCCTAACAACAAACAACACTAAACCCCTAACAACAAACACTAACCGCCTAACAACAAACAGCACTAATCCCCTAACAAGAAAGCAACCTAACCCTGTAACAAGAAACAACCCTAACCTCCTAACAAAAAACAACCCTAACCCCCTAACAAACAACCCTAACTCCCTAACAAACAACAACACTAACTCCCTAACCGCAAACAACACTAACACCCTAACAACAAAAACTACTAAACCCCAACAAGAAACAACACTAAACCCCTAACAACAAACTCTAACGCCCTAACAACAAACAACACTAAACCCCTAACAAGAAACTAACCTAACCCTGTAACTACAAACAGCTCTAACCTCATAACAACAAACCACCTTAACCCCCTAACGACAAACAACCCTAAACCCCTAACAACAAACAATCCTAACCCCCTAACAACCAACAACTCTCACCCCCTAACCACAAACAACACTAACACCGTAACCACAAACAACACTAACCCCGTAAGAACAAACAGCACTAAAACCCTAACCACAAACAACACTAACACCCTAACAACAAAAACTACTAAACCCCAACAAGAAACAACCCTAAACCCCTAACAACAAACACTAATCCCCTAACAACAAACAACACTAAACCCCTAGCAAGAAACTAACCTAACCCCGTAACAACAAACAACCCTAACCTGCTAACAACAAACAACCTTAAACCCCTAACAACAAGCAACACTAAACCCCTAACAACAAACAACACTAACACCCTAACAACAAAAAACACTAAACCCCAACAAGAAACAACACTAAACCCCTAACAACAAACACTAACCCCCTAACAACAAACAACACTAAACCCCTAACAAGAAACTAACCTAACCCTGTAACAACAAACAACCCTAACCTCCTAACAACAAACAACCTTAACCCCCTAACAACAAACAACCCTATACCCCCAACAACAAACAATCCTAACCCCCTAACAACCAATAACGCTCACCCCTAACCACAAACAACACTAACCCCCTAACCACAAACAACACTAACCCCGTAAGAACAAACAACACTAACCCCCTAACCACAAACAACACTAACACCCTAACAACAAAAACCACTAAACGTCAACAGGAAACAACCCGAAATCCCTAAATAGAAACAACACTAACCACCTAACAACAACCCTAACCCCCTAACAACAAACAACCCTAACCCCCAACAACAATCTACTCTAACCCACTAACAACAAACAACCCTAAGCCCCTAACAACAAACAACCCTAACTCTCTAACAAGAAACAACCCTAACCCCCTAACAACAAAAAACACTAACCCCCTAAAAACAAACACCACTAACCCCCTAACAACAATCCTAACAACCTAACAACAAACAACACTAACCCCCTAAAAATAAACTACTCTAAACCCCTAACAACAAACAACCCTACCCCCTAGCAACAAACAACCCTAAAACCCAAACAACAAACAACAATAACCTTCTAACAACAAACAACCCTAACCCCCTAACAAACAACAACACTAACCCCCTAACCACAAACAACACTAACACCGTAACAACAAAAACTACTAAACCCCAACAAGAAACAGCCCTAAACCCCTAACAACAAACACTAACCCCCTAACAACAAACAACACTAAACCCTTAACAAGAAACTAACCTAACCCCGTAACAACAGACAACCCTAACCTCCTAACAACAAACAACCTTAAACCCCTAACAACAAACAACCCTAAACCCCTAATAACAAACAACACTAACACCCTAACAACAAAAACCACTAAACCCCAACAAGAAACAACACTAAACCCCTAACAACAAACACTAACCCCCTAACAACAAACAACACTAAACCCCTAACAAGAAACTAACCTAACCCTGTAAAAACAAACAGCCCTAACCTCCTAACAACAAACCACCTCAACCTCCTAATGACAAACAACCCTAAGCTCCTAACAACAAACAATCCTAACCCCCTAACAACCAACAACTCTCACCCCCTAACCACAAACAACACTAACCCCCTAACCACAATCAACACTAACACCCTAACAACAAAAACTACTAAACCCCAACAAGAAACAACCCTAAACCCCTAACAACAAACACTAACCCCCTAACAACAAACAACACTAAACCCCTAACAAGAAACTAACCTAACCCCGTAACAACAAACAACCCTAACCTCCTAACAACAAACAACCTTAAACCCCTAACAACAAACAACCCTAAACCCCTAACAACAAAGAACACTAACACCCTAACAAAAAAAAACACTAAACCCCAACAAGAAACAACACTAAAGCCCTAACAACAAACACTAACCCCCTAACAACGAACAACACTAAACCCCTAACAAGAAACTAACCTAACCCTGTAACAACAAACAACCCTAACCTCCTAACAACAAACAACCCTATCCCCGTAACAAAGAACAACACTAACCCCCTAACCACAAACAACACTAACACCCTAACAACAAAAACTACTAAACCCCAACAAGAAACAACCTTAAAACCCTAACAACAAACAATCCTAACCCCCTAACAACCAACAACGCTCACCCCCTGACCACAAGCAACACTAACACCCTAACCACAAACAACACTAACCCCGTAAGAACAAACAACACTAACCCCCTATCAACAAACAACACTAACACCCTAACAACAAAAACCACTAAAGCCCTCCAAGAAACAACCCTAAACCCCTAAATACAAACAACACTAACCCCCTAACCACAAAGAACACTAACACCCTAACAACAAAAACCACTAAACCTCAAAAAGAAACAACCCGAAACCCCTAAATAGAAACAACACTAACCACCTAACAACAACCCTAATCCCCTAACAACAAACAACCCTAACCCCCAACAACAAAGTACTCTAACCCACTAACAACAAACAACCCTAAGCCCCTAACAACAAAGAACCCTAACTCTCTAACAAGAAACAACTCTAGCCGCCTAACAACAAAAAACACTAAACCCCTAACAACAAACACCACTAACCCCCTAACAACAATCCTAACAACCTAACAACAAACAACACTAACCCCCTAAAAATAAACTACTCTAAACCCCTAACAACAAACAACCCTATCCCCCTAACAACAAACAACCCTAAACCCCTAACAACAAACAACCCTAACCTCCTAACAGCAAACAACCCTAACCCCCAACAAACAACAACACTAACCCCCTAACCACAAACAACCCTAACACCCTAACAACAAACAACCTTAAACCCCTAAAAACAAACAACCGTAAACCCCTAACAACAAACAACACTAACACCCTAACAACAAAAACCACTAAACCCCAACAAGAAACAACACTAAACCCCTAACAACAAACACTAACCCCCTAACAAAAAACAACACTAAACCCCTAACCAGAAACTAAGCTAACCCCGTAAAACAAACAACCCTAACCTCGTAACAACAAACAACCTTAACCCCCTAACAACAAACAACCCTAAACCCCTAACAACAAACAATGCTAACCCCCTAACAACCAACAACGCTCACCCCCTAAACACAAACAACACTAACACCCTAACCACAAACAACACTAACCCCGTAAGAACAAACAGCACTACCCCCTAACAACAAACAACACTAACACCCTAACAACAAAAACTACTAAACCCCAACAAGAAACAACCCTAAACCCCTAAGAACAAACACTAACCCCCTAACAACAAACACTAAACCCCTAACAAGAAACTAACCTAACCCCGTAACAACAAACAACCTTAAACCCCTAACAACAAACAACCCTAAACCCCTAACAACAAACAACACTAACACCCTAACAACAAAAACCACTAAACCCCAACAAGAAACAACACTAAACCCCTAACAACAAACACTAACCCTCTAACAACAAACACTAAACCCCTAACAAGAAACTAACCTAACCCTGTAACAACAAACAACCCTAACCTCCTAACAACAAACAACCTTTACCCCCTAATAACAAACAACTCTAAACCCCTAACAACAAACAATTCTAACCCCCTAACAACCAACAACGCTCACCCCCTAACCACAAACAACACTAACACCCTAACCACAAACAACACTAACCCCGTAAGAACAAACAACACTAACCCCCTAACCACAAACAACACTAACACCCTAAGAACAAAAACTACTAAACCCCAAAAAGAAACAACCCTAAACCCCTAACAACAAACACTAACCCCCTAACAACAAACAACACTAAACCCCTAACAAGAAACTAACCTAACCCTGTAACAACAAACAACCCTAACCTCCTAACAACAAACAACCTTAAACCCCTAACAACAAACAACCCTAAACCCCTAACAACAAACAACACTAACACCCTAACAACAAAAAACACTAAACCCCAACAAGAAACAACACTAAACCCCTAACAACAAACACTAACCCCATAACAACAAACAACACTAAACCGTTAACAAGAAACTAACCTAACCCTGTAACAAAAAACAACCCTATCCTCCTAACAACAAACAACCTTAACCCCCTAACAACAAACAATCCTAACCCTCTAACAACCAACAACTCTCACCCCCTAATCACAAACAACACTAACACCCTAACCACAAACAACACTAACCCCGTAAGAACAAACAACACTAACCCCCTAACAACAAACAACTCTAACACCCTAACAACAAAAACTACTAAACCCCAACAAGAAACAACCCTAAATCCCTAACAACAAACACTAACCACCTAACAACAAAAAACACTAAACCCCTAACAAGAAACTAACCTAACCCCGTAACAACAAACATCCCTAACCTCCTAACAACAAACAACCTTAAACCCCTAACAACAAACAACCCTAAACCCCTAACAACAAACAACACTAACACCCTAACAGCAAAAACCACTAAACCCCAACAAGAAACAACACTAAACCCCTAACAACAAACACTAACCCCCTAAGAACAAACAACACTAAACCCCTAACAAGAAACTAACCTAACCCTGTAAAAACAAACAACCCTAACCTCCTAACAACAAACAACCCTAAGCCCCTAACAAACAACAACACTAACCCCCTAACCACAAACAACACTAACACCCTAACAACAAAAACTACTAAACCCCAACAAGAAACAACCCTAAACCCCTAACAACAAACACTAACCCCCTAACAACAAACAACACTAAACCCCTAACAAGAAACTAACCTAACAACGTAACAACAAACAACCCTAACCTCCTAACAGCAAACAACCTTAAACCCCTAACAACAAACAACCCTAAACCCCTAACAACAAACAACACTAACACCCTAACAACAAAAACCACTAAACCCCAACAAGAAACAACACTAAACCCCTAACAACAAACACTAACCCCCTAACAACAAACAACACTAAACCCCTAACAAGAAACTAACCTAACCCTGTAACAACAAACAACCCTAACCTCCTAACAACAAACCACCTTAACCACCTAACAACAAACAACCCTAAACCCCTAACAACAATCCTAACTCCCTAACAACCAACAACTCTCACCCCCTAACCACAAACAACACTAACACCCTAACCACAAACAACACTAACCCCGTAAGAACAAACAACACTAACCCCCTAACCACAAACAACACTAACACCCTAAGAACAAAAACTACTAAACCCCAAAAAGAAACAACCCTAAACCCCTAACAACAAACACTAACCCCCTAACAACAAACAACACTAAACCCCTAACAAGAAACTAACCTAACCCTGTAACAACAAACAACCCTAACCTCCTAACAACAAACAACCTTAAACCCCTAACAACAAACAACCCTAAACCCCTAACAACAAACAACACAAACACCCTAACAACAAAAAACACTAAACCCCAACAAGAAACAACACTAAACCCCTAACAACAAACACTAACCCCATAACAACAAACAACACTAAACCCTTAACAAGAAACTAACCTAACCCTGTAACAAAAAACAACCCTATCCTCCTAACAACAAACAACCTTAACCCCCTAACAACAAACAATCCTAACCCTCTAACAACCAACAACGCTCACCCCCTAACCACAAACAACACTAACACCCTAACCACAAACAACACTAACCCCGTAAGAACAAACAACACTAACCCCCTAACAACAAACAACTCTAACACCCTAACAACAAAAACTACTAAACCCCAACAAGAAACAACCCTAAATCCCTAACAACAAACACTAACCCCCTAACAACAAGCAACACTAAACCCCTAACAAGAAACTAACCTAACCCCGTAACAACAAACAACCCTAACCTCCTAACAGCAAACAACCTCAAACCCCTAACAACAAACAACCCTAAACCCCTTACAACAAACAACACTAACACCCTAACAACAAAAACCACTAAACCCCAACAAGAAACAACACTAAACCCCTAACAACAAACACTAACCCCCTAACAACAAACAACACTAAACCCCTAACAAGAAACTAACCTAACCCTGTAAAAACAAACAACCCTAACCTCCTAACAACAAACAACCCTAAGCCCCTAACAAACAACAACACTAACCCCCTAACCACAAACAACACTAACACCCTAACAACAAAAACTACTAAACCCCAACAAGAAACAACCCTAAACCCCTAACAACAAACACTAACCCCATAACAAGAAACAACACTAAACCCCTAACAAGAAACTAACCTAACCCCGTAACAACAAACAACCCTAACCTCCTAACAGCAAACAACCTTAAACCCCTAACAACAAACAACCCTAAACCCCCAACAACAAACAACTCTAACACCCTAACAACAAAAACCACTAAACCCCAACAAGAAACAACACTAAACCCCTAACAACAAACACTAACCCCCTAACAACAAACAACACTAAACCCCTAACAAGAAACTAACCTAACCCTGTAACAACAAACAACCCTAACCTCCTAACAACAAACCACCTTAACCCCCTAACAACAAACAACCCTAAACCCCTAACAACAAACACTAACCCCCTAACAACAAACAACACTAAACCCCTAACAAGAAACTAACCTAACCCCGTAACAACAAACAGCCCTACTCTCCTAACAACAAAGAACCTTAAACCCCTAACAACAAACAACCCTAAACCCCTAACAACAAACAACACTAACACCTAACAACAAAAACCACCAAACCCCAACAAGAAACAACCCTAAACCCCTAACAACAAACACTAACCCCCTAACAACAAACAACACTAAACCCCTAACAAGAAACTAACCTAACCCTGTAAAAACAAACAACCCTAACCTCCTAACAACAAACAACCTTAACCCCCTAACAACAAACAACCCTAAACCCCTAACAACAAACAATCCTAACCCCCTAACAACCAACAACGCACACCCCCTAACCACAAACAACACTAACACCCTAACCACAAACAACACTAACCCCGTAAGAACAAACAACACTAACCCCCTAAGAACAAACAACACTAACACCCTAACAACAAAAACTACTAAACCCCAACATGAAACAACCCTAAACCCCTAACAACAAACACTAACCCCCTAACAACAAACAACACTAAACCCCTAACAAGAAACTAACCTAACCCCGTAACAACAAACAACCCTAACCTCCTAACAACAAGCAACCTTAAACCCCTAACAACAAACAACCCTAAACCCCTAACAACAAACAACACTAACACCCTAACAACAAAAACCACTAAACCCCAACAAGAAACAACACTAAACCCCTAACAACAAACACTAACCCCCTAACAACAAACAACACTAAACCCCTAACAAGAAACTAACCTAACCCCGTAACAACAAACAACTCTAACCTCCTAACAACAAACAACCTTAAACCCCTAACAACAAACAACCCTAAACCTCTAACAAGAAACAACACTAACACCCTAACAACAAAAAACACTAAACCCCAACAAGAAACAAGACTAAACCCCTAACAACAAACACTAAACCTCTAACAACAAACAACACTAAACCCCTAACAAGAAACTATCCTAACCCTGTAACAACAAACAACCCTAACCTCCTAACAACAAACAACCCTAACCCCCTAACAAACAACAACACTAACCCGCTGACCACAAACAACACTAATACCCTAACAACAAAAACTACTAAACCCCAACAAGAAACAACCCTAAACCCCTAACGACAAACACTAACCCCCTAACAACAAACAACACTAAACCCCTAACAAGAAACTAACCTAACCCCGTAACAACAAACAACCCTAACCTCCTAACAACAAACAACCTTAAACCAGTAACAACAAACAACCCTAAACCCCTAAAAACAAACAACACTAACACCCTAACAACAAAAACCACTAAACCCCAACAAGAAACAACACTAAACCCCTAACAACAAACACTAACCCCTAACAACAAACAACACTAAACCCCTAACAAGAAACTAACCTAACCCTGTAACAACAAACAGCCCTAACCTCCTAACAACAAACCACTTTAACCCCCTAACAACAAACAACCCTAAACCCCTAACAACAAACAATCCTAACCCCCTAACAACCAACAACTCTCACCCCCTAACCACAAACAACACTAACACCCTAACCACAAACAACACTAACCCCGTAAGAACAAACAACACTAACCCCCTAACAACAAACAACACTAACACCCTAACAACAAAAACAACTAAACCCCAACAAGAAACAACCCTAAACCCCTAACAACAAACACTAACCCCCTAACAACAAACAACACTAAACCCCTAACAAGAAACTAACCTAACCCTGTAACAACAAAAAGCCCTAACCTCTTAACAACAAACAACCTTAACCCCCTAATAACAAACAACTCTAAACCCCTAACAAGAAACAATTCTAACCCCCTAACAACCAACAACGCTCACCCCCTAACCACAAACAACACTAACACCCTAACCACAAAAACACTAACCCCGTAAGAACAAACAACACTAACCCCCTAACAACAAACAACCTTAAACCCCTAACAACAAACAACACTAAACCCCTAACAACAAACAACACTAACACCCTAACAACAAAAACCACTAAACCCCAACAAGAAACAACACTAAACCCCTAACAACAAACACTAACCCTCTAACAACAAACAACCCTAAACCCCTAACAAGAATCTAACCTAACCCTGTAACAACAAACAACCCTAACCTCCTAACAACAAACAACCTTAAACCCCTAACAACAAACAACCCTAAACCCCTAACAACAAACAACACTAACACCCTAACAACAAAAACCACTAAACCCCAACAAGAACCAACACTAAACCCCTACCAACAAACACTAACCCCCTAACAACAAACACTAAACGCCTAACAAGAAACTAACCTAACCCTGTAACAACAAACTGCCCTAACCACCTAACAACAAACAAAATTAACCCCCTAACAACAAACAACTTTAAACCCCTAACAACAAACAATCCTAACCCCTTAACAACCAACAACGCTCACCCCCTAACCACAAACAACACTAAAACCCTAACCACAAACAACACTAACCCCGTAAGAACAAACAACACTAACCCCCTAACAACAAACAACACTAACACCCTAACAACAAAAACCACTAAACCCCAACAAGAAACAACCCTAAACCCCTAACAACAAACACTAACCCCCTAACAAAAAACAACACTAAACCCCTAACAAGAAACTAACCTAACCCCGTAACAACAAACAACCCTAACCTCCTAACAACAAACAACCGTAAACCCCTAACAACAAACAACCCTAAACCCCTAACAACAAACAACACTAACACCCTAACAAAAAAAAACTTTAAAATCCAAGAAGAAACAACACTAAACCCCTAACAACAAACACTAACACCCTAACAACAAACAACACTAAACCCCTAACAAGAAACTAACCTAACCCTGTAACAACAAACAGCCCTAACCTCCTAACAACAAACAACCTTAACCCCCTCACAACAAACAACCCTAAACCCCTAACAACAAACAATCCTAACCCCCTAAGAACCAACAACGCTCACCCCCTAACCACAAACAACACTAACACCCTAACCACAAACAACACTAACCCCGTAAGAACAAACAACACTAACCCCCTAACAACAAACAACACTAACACCCTAACAACAAAAAACACTAAACCGAACAAGAAACAACCCTAAACCCCTAACAACAAACACTAACCCCCTAACAACAAACAACACTAAACCCCTAACAAGAAACTAACCTAACCCCGTAACAACAAACAACCCTAACCTCCTAACAACAAACAACCTTAAACCCCTAACAACAAACAACCCTAAACCCCTAACAACAAACAACACTAACACCCTAACAACAAAAACCACTAAACCCCAACAAGAAACACTAAACCCCTAACAACAAACACTAACCCCCTAACAACAAACAACACTAAACCCCTAACAAGAAACTAACCTAACCCTGTAACAACAAACAACCCTAACCTCCTAACAACAAACAACCCTAACCCCCTTAACAAACAACAACACTAACCCCCTAACAACAAACAACCCTAAACCCCTAACAACAAACAACACTAACACCCTAACAACAAAAACCACTAAACCCCAACAAGAAACAACACTAAACCCCTAACAACAAACACTAACCCCCTAACAACAAACAACACTAAACCCCTAACAAGAAACTAACCTAACCCTGTAACAACAAACAACCCTAACATCCTAACAACAAACATCCTTAACCCCCTAACAACAAACAACCCTAAACCCCTAACAACAAACAATCCTAACCCCCTAACAACCAACAACGCACACCCCCTAACCACAAACAACACTAACACCCTAACCACAAACAACACTAACCCCGTAAGAACAAACTACACTAACCCCCTAACAACAAACAACACTAACACCGTAACAACACAAACTACTAAACCCCAACAAGAAACAACCCTAAACCCCTAACAACAAACACTAACCCCCTAACAACAAACAACACTAAACACCTAACAAGAAACTAACCTAACCCCGTAACAACAAACAACCCTAACCTCCTAACAACAAACAGCCTTAAACCCCTAACAACAAACAACCCTAACCTCCTAACAACAAAAAACTCTAACCCCCTAACAAACAACAACACTAAGCCCCTAACCACGAACAACACTAACACCCTAACAAAAAAAACTACTAAACCCCAACAAGAAACAACCCTAAACCCCTAACAACAAACACTAACCCCCTAACAACAAACAACACTAAACCCCTAACAAGAAACTAACCTAACCCCGTAACAACAAACAACCCTAACCTCCTAACAGCAAACAACCTTAAACCCCTAACAACAAACAACCCTAAACCCCTAACAACAATCAACACTAACACCCTAACAACAAAAACCACTAAACCCCAACAAGAAACAACACTAAACCCCTAACAACAAACATTAAACCCCTAACAACAAACAACACTAAACCCCTAACAAGAAACTAACCTAACCCTGTAACAACAAACAGCCCTAACCTCCTAACAACAAACCACCTTAACCCCCTAACAACAAACAACCCTAAACCCCTAACAACAAACAATCCTAACCCCCTAACAACCAACAACTCTCACCCCCAACCACAAACAACACTAACCCCCTAACCACAAACAACACTAACACCCTAACAACAAAAACTACTAAACCCGAAAAAGAAACAACCCTAAACCCCTAACAACAAACACTAACCCCCTAACAACAAACAACACTAAACTCCTAACAAGAAACTAACCTAACCCAGTAACAACAAACATCCCTAACCTCCTAAGAACAAACAACCTTAAACCCCTAACAACAAACAACCCTAACCCTCTAACAACCAACAACGCTCACCCCCTAACCACAAACAACACTAACACCCTAACCACAAACAACACTAACCCCGTAAGAACAAACAACACTAACCCCCTAACAACAAACAACACTAACACCCTAACAACAAAAACTACTAAACCCCAAAAAGAAACAACCCTAAACCCCTAACAACAAACACTAACCCCCTAACAACAAACAACACTAAACCCCTAACAAGAAACTAACCTAACCCCGTAACAACAAACAACCCTACCCTCCTAACAACAAACAACCTTAAACCCCTAACAACAAACAACCCTAAACCCCTAACAACAAACAACACTAACACCTAACAACAAAAACCACCAAACCCCAACAAGAAACAACCCTAAACCCCTAACAACAAACACTAACCCCCTAACAACAAACAACACTAAACCCCTAACAAGAAACTAACCTAACCCTGTAACAACAAACAACCCTAACCTCCTAACAACAAACAACCTTAACCCCCTCACAACAAACAACCCTAAACCCCTAACAAAAAACAATCCTAACCCCCTAACAACCAACAACGCTCACCCCCTAACCACAAACAACACTAACACCCTAACCACAAACAACACTAACCCCGTAAGAACAAACAACACTAACCCCCTAACCACAAACAACACTAACACCCTAACCACAAACAACACTAACACCCTAACAACAAAAACTACTAAGCAACAACAAGAAACAATCCTAAACCCCTAACAACAAACACTAACCCCCTAAAAACAAACAACACTAAACCCCTAAAAAGAAACTAACCTAAACCCGTAACAACAAACAACCCTAACCTCCTAACAACAAACAACCTTAAACCCCTAAAAAACAACAACACTAAGCCCCTAACCACAAACAACACTAACACCCTAACAACTAAAACTACTAAACCCCAACAAGAAACAACCCTAAATTCCTAACAACAAACACTAACCCCCTAACAACAAGCAACACTAAACCCCTAACAAGAAACTAACCTAACCCCGTAACAACAAACAACCCTAACCTCCTAACAGCAAACAACCTCAAACCCCTAACAACAAACAACCCTAAACCCCTAACAACAAACAACACTAACACCCTAACAACAAAAACCACTAAACCCCAACAAGAAACAACACTAAACCCCTAACAACAAACACTAACCCCCTAACAACAAACAACACTAAACCCCTAACAAGAAACTAACCTAACCCTGTAAAAACAAACAACCCTAACCTCCTAACAACAAACAACCCTAAGCCCCTAACAAACAACAACACTAACCCCCTAACCACAAACAACACTAACACCCTAACAACAGAAACTACTAAACCCCAACAAGAAACAACCCTAAACCCCTAACAACAAACACTAACCCCATAACAACAAACAACACTAAACCCCTAACAAGAAACTAACCTAACCCCGTAACAACAAGCAACCCTAACCTCCTAACAGCAAACAACCTTAAACCCCTAACAACAAACAACCCTAAACCCCTAACAACAAACAACACTAACACCCTAACAACAAAAACCACTAAACCCCAACAAGAAACAACACTAAACCCCTAACAACAAACACTAACCCCCTAACAACAAACAACACTAAACCCCTAACAAGAAACTAACCTAACCCTGTAACAACAAACAACCCTAACCTCCTAACAACAAACCACCTTAACCCCCTAACAACAAACAACCCTAAACCCCTAACAACAAACAATCCTAACCCCCTAACAACCAACAACTCTC
Organism: Loxodonta africana; assembly: GCF_030014295.1. NCBI lineage: Eukaryota > Metazoa > Chordata > Mammalia > Proboscidea > Elephantidae > Loxodonta > Loxodonta africana. The sequence continues at coordinate 1,071,172 of NW_026975261.1, read as the reverse complement.
ACCCCCTAACCACAAACAACAACACTAACACCCTAACAACAAAAACTACTAAACCCCAACAAGAAACAACCCTAAACTCCTAACAACAAACACTAACCCCCTAACAACAAACAACACTAAACCCCTAACAAGAAACTAACCCAACCCTGTAACAACAAAAAGCCCTAACCTCCTAACAACAAACAACCTTAACCCCCTAATAACAAACAACTCTAAACCCCTAACAAGAAACAATTCTAACCCCCTAACAACCAACAACGCTCACCCCCTAACCACAAAAACACTAACCCCGTAAGAACAAACAACACTAACCCCCTAACAACAAACAACCTTAAACCCCTAACAACAAACAACACTAAACCCCTAACAACAAACAACACTAACACCCTAACAACAAAAACCACTAAACCCCAACAAGAAACAACACTAAACCCCTAACAACAAACACTAACCCTCTAACAACAAACAACCCTAAACCCCTAACAAGAAACTAACCTAACCCTGTAACAACAAACAACCCTAACCTCCTAACAACAAACAACCCTAACCTCGTAACAAACAACAACACTAACCCCCTAACCACAAACGACACTAACACCCTAACAACAAAAACTTCTAAACCCCAACAAGAAGCAAACCTAAACCCCTAACAACAAACACTAACCCCCTAACAACAAACAACACTAAACCCCTAACAAGAAACTAACCTAACCCCGTAACAACAAACAACCCTAACCTCCTAACAACAAACAACCTTAAACCCCTAACAACAAACAACCCTAAACCGCTAACAAAAAACAACACTAACACCCTAACAACAAAAACCACTAAACCCCAACAAGAAACAACACTAAACCCCTACCAACAAACACTAACCCCCTAACAACAAACACTAAACGCCTAACAAGAAACTAACCTAACCCTGTAACAACAAACTGCCCTAACCACCTAACAATAAACAAAATTAACCCCCTAAAAACAAACAACTCTAAACCCCAAACAACAAACAATCCTATCCCCTTAACAACCAACAACGCTCACCCCCTAACCACAAACAACACTAAAACCCTAACCACAAACAACACTAACCCCGTAAGAACAAACAACACTAACCCACTAACAACAAAAAACACTAACACTCTAACAACAAAAACCACTAAACCCCAACAAGAAACAACCCTAAACCCCTAACAACAAACACTAACCCCCTAACAAAAAACAACACTAAACCCCTAACAAGAAACTAACCTAACCCCGTAACAACAAACAAACCTAACCTCCTAGCAACAAACAACCGTAAACCCCTAACAACAAACAACCCTGAACCCCTAACAACAAACAACACTAACACCCTAACAAAAAAAAACTCTAAACCCCAACAAGAATCAACACTAAACCCCTAACAACAAACACTAACCCCCTAACAACAAACAACACTAAACCCCTAACAAGAAACTAACCTAACCCTGTAACAACAAACAACCCTAACCTCCTAACAACAAACAACCTTAACCCCCTCACAACAAACAACCCTAAACCCCTAACAACAAACAATCCTAACCCCCTAACAACCAACAACGCTCACCCCCTAACCACAAACAACACTAACACCCTAACCACAAACAACACTAACGCCGTAAGAACAAACAACACAAACCCCCTAACAACAAACAACACTAACACCCTAACAACAAAAAACACTAAACCCAACAAGAATCAACCCTAAAACCCTAACTACAAACACTAACCCCCTAACAACACACAACACTAAACCCCTAACAAGAAACTAACCTAACCCCGTAACAACAAACAACCCTAACCTCCTAACAACAAACAACCTTAAACCCCTAACAACAAACAACCCTAAACGCCTAACAACAAACAACACTAACACCCTAAAAACAAAAACCACTAAACCCCAACAAGAAACAACACTAAACCCCTAACAACAAACACTAACCCCCTAACAACAAACAACACTAAACCCCTAACAAGAAACTAACCTAACCCTGTAACAACAAAGAACACTAACCTCCTAACAACAAACAATCCTAACCCCCTAACAAACAACAACACTAACCCCCTAAGAACAAACAACACTAACACCCTAACAACAAAAACTACTAAACCCCAACAAGAAACAACCCTAAACCCCTAAGAACAAACACTAACCCCCTAACAACAAACAACACTAAACCCCTAACAAGAAACTAACCTAACCCCGTAACAACAAACAACCCTAACCTCCTAACAACAAGCAACCTTAAACCCCTAACAACAAACAACCCTAAACCCCTAACAACAAACAACACTAACACCCTAACAACAAAAACCACTAAACCCCTACAAGAAACAACACTAAACCCCTAACAACAAACACTAACCCCCTAACAACAAACAACACTAAACCCCTAACAAGAAACTAACCTAACAGTGTAACAACAAACCTCCCTAACCTCCTAACAACAAACAACCCTAACCCCCCAACAACAAACAACCGTAAACCCCTAACAACAAACAACACTAACACCCTAACAACAAAAACCAATAACCCCAACAAGAAACAACACTAAACCCCTAACAACAAACACTAACCCTCTAACAACAAACAACACTAAACCCCTAACAAGAAACTAACCTAACCCTGTAACAACAAACAACCCTAACCTCCTAACAACAAACCACTTTAACCCCCTAACAACAAACAACCCTAAACCCCTAAGAACAAACAATAATAACCCCCTAACAACCAACAACTCTCACCCCCTAACCACAAACAACACTAACACCTTAACCACAAACAACTCTAACACCCTAACAACAAAAACTACTAAACCCCAAAAAGAAACAACCCTAAACCCCTAACAACAAACACTAACCCCCTAGCAACAAACCACACTAAACCCCTAACAAGAAACTAACCTAACCCCGTAACAACAAACAACTCTAACCTCCTAACAACAAACAACCTTAAACCCCTAACAACAAACAACCCTAAAACTCTAACAACAAACAACACTAACACCCTAACAACAAAAAACACTAAACCCCAACAAGAAACAAGACTAAACCCCTAACAACAAACACTAACCCCCTAACAACAAACAACACTAAACCCCTAACAAGAAACTAACCTAACCCTGTAACAACAAACAACCCTAACCTCCTAACAACAAACAACCCTAACCCCCTAACAAACAACAACACTAACCCCCTAACCACAAACAACACTAATACCCTAACAACAAAAACTACTAAACCCCAACAAGAAACAACCCTAAACCCCTAACAACAAACACTAAACCCCTAACAACAAACAACCCTAAACCCCTAACAACAAACAACCCTAACCCTCTAACAACCAACAACTCTCACCCCCTAACCACAAACAACACTAACACCCTAACCACAAACAACACTAACCCCCTAACAACAAACATCACTAACACCCTAACAACAAAAACTACTAAACCCCAACAAGAAACAACCCTAAACCCCTAACAACAAACACTAACCCCCTAACAACAAGCAACACTAAACCCCTAACAAGAAACTAACCTAACCCCGTAACAACAAACAACCCTAACCTCCTAACAGCAAACAACCTTAAACCCCTAACAACAAACAACCCTAAACCCCTAACAACAAACAATTCTAACCGCCTAACAACCAACAACGCTCACCCCCTAACCACAAACAACACTAACACCCTAACCACAAAACACTAACCCCGTAAGAACAAACAACACTAACCCCCTAACAACAAACAACACTAACACCCTAACAACAAAAACCACTAAACCCCAACAAGAAACAACACTAAAACCCTAACAACAAACACTAACCCTCTAACAACAAACAACACTAAACCCCTAACAAGAAACTAACCTAACCCTGTAACAACAAACAACCGTAACCTCCTAACAACAAACAACCCTAACCCCCTAAAAAACAACAACACTAACCCCCTAACCACAAACGACACTAACACCCTAACAACAAAAACCACTAAACCCCAACAAGAAACAACACTAAACCCCTAACAACAAACACTAAAGCCCTAACAAGAAACAACACTAAAGCCCTAACAAGAAACTAACCTAACCCCGTAACAACAAACAACCCTAACCTCCTAACAACAAACAACCTTAAACCCCTAACAACAAACAACCCTAAACCCCTAACAACAAACAACACTAACACCCTAACAACAAAAACCACTAAACCCCAACAAGAAACAACACTAAACCCCTAACAACAAACACTAACCCCCTAACAACAAACACTAAACCCCTAACAAGAAACTAACCTAACCCTGTAACAACAAACAGCCGTAACATCCTAACAACAAACAAAATTAACCCCCTAACAACAAACAACTCTAAACCCCTAACAACAAACAATCCTAACCCCCTAACAACCAACAACGCTCACCCCCTAACCACAAACAACACTAAAACCCTAACCACAAACAACACTAATCCCGTAAGAACAAACAACACTAACCCGCTAACAACAAACAACACTAACACCCTAACAACAAAAACCACTAAACCCCAACAAGAAACAACCCTAAACCCCTAACAACAAACACTAACCCCCTAACAAAAAACAACACTAAACCCCTAACAAGAAACTAACCTAACCCCGTAACAACAAACAACCCTAACCTCCTAACAACAAACAACCGTAAACCCCTAACAACAAACAACCCTAAACCCCTAACAACAAACAACACTAACACCCTAACAACAAAAAGCACTAAACCCCAACAAGAAACAACACTAAACCCCTAACAACAAACACTAACCCCCTAACAAAAAACAACACTAAACCCCTAACAAGAAACTAACCTAACCCTGTAAGAACAAACAGCGCTAACCTCCTAACAACAAACCACTTTAACCCCCTAACAACAAACAACCCTAAACCCCTAACAACAAACAATCCTAACCCTCTAACAACCAACAACTCTCACCCCCTAACCACAAACAACACTAACACCCTAACCACAAACAACACTAACCCCCTAACAACAAACAACACTAACACCCTAACAACAAAAACTACTAAACCCCAAAAAGAAACAACCCTAAACCCCTAACAACAAACACTAACCCCCTAACAACAAACAACACTAAACCCCTAACAAGAAACTAACCTAACCCCGTAACAACAAACAACCCTAACCTCCTAACAACAAACAACCTTAAACCCCTAACAACAAACAACCCTAAACGCCTAACAACAAACAACACTAACACCCTAACAACAAAAACCACTAAACCCCAACAAGAAACAACACTAAACCCCTAACAACAAACACTAACCCCCTAACAACAAACAACACTAAACCCCTAACAAGAATCTAACCTAACCCTGTAACAACAAACAACCCTAACCTCCTAACAACAAACAACCTTAACCCCCTAACAACAAACAACCCTAAACCCCTAACAAGAAACAATCCTAACCCCCTAACAACCAACAACGCACACCCCCTAACCACAAACCACACTAACACCCTAACCTCGAAAAACACTAACCCCGTAAGAACGAACAACACTAACCCCCTAACAACAAACAACACTAACACCCTAACAACAAAAACTACTAAACCCCAACAAGAAACAACCCTAAACCCCTAACAACAAACACTAACCCCCTAACAACAAACAACACTAAACCCCTAACAAGAAACTAACCTAAACCCGTAACAACAAATAACCCTAACCTCCTAACAAGGAACAACCTTAAACCCCTAACAACAAACTACCCTAAACCCCTAACAACAAACAACACTAACACCCTAACAACAAAAACCACTAAACCCCAACAAGAAACAACACTAAACCCCTAACAACAAAAACTAACCCCCCAACAACAAACAACACTAAACCCCTAACAAGAAACTAACCTAAACCTGTAACAACAAACAACCCTAACCTCCTAACAACAAACCACCTTAACCCCCTAACAACAAACAACCCTAAACCCCTAACAACAAACAATCCTAACCCCGTAACAACCAACAACTCTCACCCCCTAACCACAAACAACACTAACACCCTAACCACAAACAACACTAATCCCGTAAGAACAAACAACACTAACCCTCTAACCACAAACAACACTAACACCCTAACAACAAAAACTACTAAACCCCAAAAAGAAACAACCCTAAACCCCTAACAGCAAACACTAACCCCCTAACAACAAACCACACTAAACCCCTAACAAGAAACTAACCTAACCCCGTAACAACAAACAACCCTAACCTCCTAACAACAAACAACCTTAAACCCCTAACAACAAACAACCCTAAACCCCTAACAACAAACAACACTAACACACTAACAACAAAAAACACTAAACCCCAACAAGAAACAACACTAAACCCCTAACAACAAACACTAAACCCCTAACAACAAACAACACTAAACCCATAATAAGAAACTAACCTAACCCTGTAACAACAAACAACCCTAACGTCCTAACAACAAACAACAATAACCCCCTAACAAACAACAACACTAACCCCTTAACCACAAACAACACTAATACCCTAACAACAAAAACTACTAAACCCCAACAGGAAACAACACTAAACCCCTAATAACAAACACTAACCCCCTAACAACAAACAACACTAAACCCCTAACAAGAAACTAACCTAACCCTATAACAACAAACAGCCCTAACCTCCTAACAACAAACCACCTTAACCCCCTAACAACAAACAACCCTAAACCCCTAACAACAAACAATCCTAACCCCTAACAACAAACAACGCTCACCCCCTAACCACAAACAACACTAACAGCCTAACCACAAACAACACTAACCCCGTAAGAACAAACAACACTAACCCCCTAACAACAAAAACTACTAAACCCCAACAAGAAACAACCCTAAACCCCTAACAACAAACACTAACCCCCTAAAAACAAACAACACTAAACCCCTAACAAGAAACTAACCTAAACCCGTAACAACAAACAACCCTAACCTCCTAACAACAAACAACCTTAAACCCCTAACAAACAACAACACTAAGACCCTAACCACAAACAACACTAACACCCTAACAACTAAAACTACTAAACCCCAACAAGAAACAACCCTAAACCCCTAACAACAAACACTAATCCCCTAACAACATACAACACTAAACCCCTAAAAAGAAACTAACGTAACCCCGTAACAACAAACAACCCTAACCTCCTAACAACAAACAACCTTAAACCCCTAACAACAAACAACCCTAAACCCCTAACAACAAACGACACTAAGACCCTAACAACAAAAACCACTAAACCCCAACAAGAAACAACACTAAACCCCTAACAACAAACACTAACCCCCTAACAACAAACAACACTAAACCCCTAACAAGAAACTAACCTAACCCTGTAACAACAAACAACCCTAACCTCCTAACAACAAACAACCTTAACCCCCTAACAACAAACAACCCTAAACCCCTAACAACAAACAATCCTAACATCCTAACAACCAAAAATGCACACCCCCTAACCACAAACAACACTAACAGCCTAACCACAAACAACACTAACCCCGTAAGAACAAACAACACTAACCCCCTAACAACAAACAACACTAACACCCTAACAACAAAAACTACTAAACCCCAACAAGAAACAACCCTAAACCCCTAACAACAAACACTAACCCCCTAACAACAAACAACCCTAAACCCCTAACAACAAACAATCCTAACCCCCTAACAACCAACAACGCACACCCCCTAACCACAAACAACACTAACACCCTAACCACAAACAACACTAACCCCATAAGAACAAACAACACTAACCCCCTAACCACAAACAACACTAACACCCTAACAACAAAAACTACTAAACACCAAAAAGTAACAACCCTAAACCCCTAACAACAAACACTAACCCCCTAACAACAAACCACACTAAACCCCTAACAAGAAACTAACCTAACCCCGTAACAACAAACAACCCTAACCTCCTAACAACAAACAACCTTAAACCCCTAACAACAAACAACCCTAAACCCCTAACAACAAACACTAACACCCTAACAACAAAAATCACTAAACCCCAAAAGAAACAACACTAAACCCCTAACAACAAACACTAACCCCCTAACAACAAACAACACTAAACCCCTAACAAGAAACTAACCTAACCCTGTAACAACAAACAACCCTAACATCCTAACAACAAACATCCTTAACCCCCTAACAACAAACAACCCTAAACCCCTAACAACAAACAATCCTAACCCCCTAACAACCAACAACGCACACCCCCTAACCACAAACAACACTAACACCCTAAGCGCAATCAACACTAACCCCTAAGAACAAACTACACTAACCCCCTAACAACAAACAACTCTAACACCCTAACAACAAAAACTACTAAACCCCAACAAGAAACAACCCTAAACCCCTAACAACAAACACTAACCCCCTAACAACAAACAACACTAAACCCCTAACAAGAAACTAACCAAACCCCGTAACAACAAACAACCCTAACCTACTAACAACAACCAACCTTAAACCCCTAACAACAAACAACCCTCAACCCCTAACAACAAACAACACTAACACCCTAACAACAAAAACCACTAAACCCCAACAAGAAACAACACTAAACCCCTAACAACGAACACTAACCCCCTAACAACAAACAACACTAAACCCCTAACAAGAAACTAACCTAACCCTGTAAAAACAAACAACCCTAACCTCCTAACAAGAAACAACCTTAAGCCCCTAACAAACAACAACACTAACCCCCTAACCACAAACAACACTAACACCCTAACAACAAAAACTACTAAACCCCAACAACAAAGAACCCTAACCTCCTAACAGCAAACAACCTTAAACCCCTAACAACAAACAACACTAAACCCCTAACAAGAAACTAACCAAACCCCGTAACAACAAACAACCCTAACCTACTAACAACAACCAACCTTAAACCCCTAACAACAAACAACCCTCAACCCCTAACAACAAACAACACTAACACCCTAACAACAAAAACCACTAAACCCCAACAAGAAACAACACTAAACCCCTAACAACAAACACTAACCCCCTAACAACAAACAACACTAAACCCCTAACAAGAAACTAACCTAACCCGTAAGAACAAACAACCCTAACCTCCTAACAACAAACCACCTTAACCTCCTAACAACAAACAACCCTAAACCCCTAACAACAAACAATCCTAACACCCTAACAACCAACAACTCTCACCCCCTTACCACAAACAACACTAACACCCTAACCACAAACAACACTAACACCCTAACAACAAAAACTACTAAACCCCAAAAAGAAACAACCCTAAACCCCTAACAACAAACACTAACCCCCTAGCAACAAACCACACTAAACCCCTAACAAGAAACTAACCTAACCCCGTAACAACAAACAACCCTAACCTCCTAACAACAAACAACCTTAAACCCCTAACAACAAACAACACTAAACCTCTAACAACAAACAACACTAACACCCTAACAACAAAAAACACTAAACCCCAACAAGAAACAAGACTAAGCCCCTAAAAACAAACACTAACCCCCAACCACAAACAACACTAACACTCTACCAACAAAAACTACTAAACCCCAACAAGAAACAACCCTAAACCCCTAACAACAAACACTAACCCCCTAACAACAAACAACACTAAACCACTAACAAGAAACTAACCTAACCCTGTAACAACAAACAACCCTAACCTCCTAACAACAAACAACCCTAACCCACTAACAAACAACAACATTAACCCCCTAACCACAAACAACACTAATACCCTAACAACAAAAACTACTAAACCCCAACAAGAAACAACCCTGAACCCCTAACAACAAACACTAACCCCCTAACAACAAACAACACTAAACCCCTAACAAGAAACTAACCTAACCCCATAACAACAAACAACCCTAACCTCCTAACAACAAACAACCTTAAACCCCTAACAACAAACAACCCTAAACCGCTAACAACAAACAACACTAACACCCTAACAACAAAAACCACTAAACCCCAACAAGAAACAACACTAAACCCCTAACAACGAACACTAACCCCCTAACAACAAACAACACTAAACCCCTAACAAGAAACTAACCTAACCCTGTAAAAACAAACAACCCTAACCTCCTAACAAGAAACAACCATAAGCCCCTAACAAACAACAACACTAACCCCCTAACCACAAACAACACTAACACCCTAACAACAAAAACTACTAAACCCCAACAACAAACAACCCTAACCTCCTAACAGCAAACAACCTTAAACCCCTAACAACAAACAACCCTAAACCCCTAACAACAAACAACACTAACACCCTAACAACAAAAACCACTAAACCCCAACAAGAAACAACACTAAACCCCTAACAACAAACACTAACCCCCTAACAACAAACAACACTAAACCCCTAACAAGAAACTAACCTAACCCCGTAACAACAAACAACCCTAACCTCCTAACAACAAACCACCTTAACCTCCTAACAACAAACAACCCTAAACCCCTAACAACAAACAATCCTAACACCCTAACAACCAACAACTCTCACCCCCTTACCACAAACAACACTAACACCCTAACCACAAACAACACTAACACCCTAACAACAAAAACTACTAAACCCCAAAAAGAAACAACCCTAAACCCCTAACAACAAACACTAACCCCCTAGCAACAAACCACACTAAACCCCTAACAAGAAACTAACCTAACCCCGTAACAACAAACAACCCTAACCTCCTAACAACAAACAACCTTAAACCCCTAACAACAAACAACACTAAACCTCTAACAACAAACAACACTAACACCCTAACAACAAAAAACACTAAACCCCAACAAGAAACAAGACTAAGCCCCTAAAAACAAACACTAACCCCCAACCACAAACAACACTAACACTCTACCAACAAAAACTACTAAACCCCAACAAGAAACAACCCTAAACCCCTAACAACAAACACTAACCCCCTAACAACAAACAACACTAAACCACTAACAAGAAACTAACCTAACCCTGTAACAACAAACAACCCTAACCTCCTAACAACAAACAACCCTAACCCACTAACAAACAACAACATTAACCCCCTAACCACAAACAACACTAATACCCTAACAACAAAAACTACTAAACCCCAACAAGAAACAACCCTGAACCCCTAACAACAAACACTAACCCCCTAACAACAAACAACACTAAACCCCTAACAAGAAACTAACCTAACCCCATAACAACAAACAACCCTAACCTCCTAACAACAAACAACTTTAAACCCCTAACAACAAACAACCCTAAACCGCTAACAACAAACAACACTAACACCCTAACAACAAAAACCACTAAACCCCAACAAGAAACAACACTAAACCCCTAACAACAAACACTAACCCCCTAACAACAAACAACACTAAACCCCTAACAAGAAACTAACCTAATCCTGTAACAACAAACAGACCTAACCTCCTAACAACAAACCACCTTAATCCCCTAACAACAAACAATCCTAACCCTCTAACAACCAACAACGCTCACCCCCTAACCACAAACAACACTAACACCCTAACCACAAAGAACACTAACCCCGTAAGAACAAACAACACTAACCCCGTAACAACAAACAACACTAACACCCTAACAACAAAAACTACTAAACCCCAACAAGAAACAACCCTAAACCCCTAACAACAAACACTAACCCCCTAACAACAAGCAACACTAAACCCCTAACAAGACACTAACCTAACCCCGTAACAACAAACAACCCTAACCTCCTAACAGCAAACAACCTTAAACCCCTAACAACAAACAACCCTAAACCCCTAACAACAAACAACTCTAACACCCTAACAACAAAAACCACTAAACCCCAACAAGAAACAACACTAAACCCCTAACAACAAACACTAACCCCCTAACAACAAACAACACTAAACCCCTAACAAGAAACTAACCTAACCCTGTAACAACAAAGAACACTAACCTCCTAACAACAAACAATCCTAACCCCCTAACAAACAACAACACTAACCCTCTAAGAACAAACAACACTAACACCCTAACAACAAAAACTACTAAACCCGAACAAGAAACAACCCTAAACCCCTAACAACAAACACTAACCCGCTAACAACAAACAACACTAAACCCCTAACAAGAAACTAACCTAACCCCGTAACAACAAACAACCCTAACCTCCTAACAACAAGCAACATTAAACCCCTAACAACAAACAACCCTAAACCCCTAACAACAAACAACACTAACACCCTTACAACAAAAACCACTAAACCCCTACAAGAAACAACACTAAACCCCTAACAACAAACAGTAACCCCCTAACAAAAAACAACACCAAACCCCTAACAAGAAACTAACCTAACCCCGTAACAACAAACAACCCTAACCTCCTAACAACAAACAACCTTAAACCCCTAACAACAAACAACCCTAAACCCCTAGCAACAAACAAGACTAACACCCTAACAATAAAAACCACTAAACCCCAACAAGAAACAACACTAAACCCATAACAACAAACACTAGCCCCCTAACAACAAACAACACTAAACCCCTAACAAGAAACTAACCTAACCCTGGAAAAACAAACAACCTTAACCTCCTAACAACAAACAACCCTAACCCCCTAACAAACAACAACACTAACCCCCTATCCGCAAACAACACTAACACCCTAACAACAAAAACTACTAAACCCCAACAAGAAACAACCCTAAACCCGTAACAACAAACACTAACCCCCTAACAACAAACAACACTAAACCTCTAACAAGAAACTAACCTAACCCTGTAACAACAAACCTCCCTAACCTCCTAACAACAAACAACCTTAACCCCCTAACAACAAACAACCCTAAAACCCTAACAACAAACAACACTAACACCCTAACAACAAAAAACACTAAACCCCAACAAGAAACAACACTAAACCCCTAACAACAAAAAACACTAAACCCCAACAAGAAACAACACTAAACCCCTAACAACAAACACTAACCCCCTAAGAACAAACAACACTAAACCCCTAACAAGAAACTAACCTAACCCTGTAACAACAAACAACCCTAACCTCCTAACAACGAACCACCTTAACCCCCTAACAACAAACAACCCTAAACCCCAACAACAAACAATCCTAACCCCCTAACAACCAACAACTCTCACCCCCTAACCACAAACAACACTAACACCCTAACCACAAACAACACTAACCCCGTAAGAACAAACAACACTAACCCCCTAACAAAAAACAACACTAACACCCTAACAACAAACAATCCTAACCCGCTAACAACCAACAACTCTCACCCCCTAACCACAAACAACACTAACACCCTAACCACAAACAACACTAACCCCGTAAGAACAAACAACACTAACCCCCTAACAACAAACAACACTAACACCCTAACAACAAAAAACAGTAAACCCAACAAGAAACAACCCTAAACCCCTAACAACAAACACTAACCCCCTAACAACAAACAACACTAAACCCCTAACAAGAAACTAACCTAACCCTGTAACAACAAACAACCCTAACCTCCTAACAACAACCCTAACCGCCTAACAAACAACAACACTAACTCCCTAACCACAAACAACACTAACACCCTAGCAACAAAAACTACTAAACCCCCACAAGAAACAACACTAAACCGCTAACAACATACTTTAACCCCCTAACAACGAACAACACTAAACCCCTAACAAGAAACTAACCTAACCCCGTAACAAGAAACAACCCTAACCTCCTAACAACAAACAACCTTAAACCCCTAACAACAAACAACCCTAAACCCCTAACAACAAACAACACTAACACCCTAACAACAAAAAACACTAAACTCCAATAAGAAACAACACTAAACCCCTAACAACAAACACTAACCCCCTAACAACAAACAACACTAAACCCCTAACAAGAAACTAACCTAACCCTGTAACAACAAACAACCCTAACCTCCTAACAACAAACAACCTTAACCCCCTAACAACAAACAACCCTAAACCCCTAACAACAAACAATCCTAACCTCCTAACAACCAACAACTCTCACCCCCTAACCACAAACTACACTAACACCCTAACCACAAACAACACTAACCCCGTAAGAACAAACAACTCTAACCCCCTAACGACAAACAACACAAACACCCTAACAACAAAAACTACTATACCCCAACAAGAAACAACCCTAAACCCCTAACAACAAACACTAACCCCCTAACAACAAAAAACACTAAACCCCTAACAAGAAACTAACCTAACCCCGTAATAACAAACAACCCTAACCTCCTAACAACAAACCACCTTAACCCCCTAACAACAAACAACCCTAAACCCCTAACAACAAAAAATCCTAACCCCCTAACAACCAACAACTCTCACCCCCTAACCACAAACAACACTAACACCCTAACCACAAACAACACTAACACCCTAACAACAAAATCTACTAAACCCCAAAAAGAAACAACCCTAAACCCCTAACAACAAACACTAACCCCGTAGCAACAAACCACACTAAACCCCTAACAAGAAACTAACCTAACCCCGTAACAACAATCAACCCTAACCTCCTAACAACAAACAACCTTAAACCCCTAACAAAAAACAACACTAAACCTCTAACAACAAACAACGCTAACACCCTAACAACAAAAAACACTAAACCCCAACAAGAAACAAGACTAAACCCCTAAAAACAAACACTAACCCCCTAACAACAAACAACACTAAACCCCTAACAAGAAACTAACCTAACCCCGTAACAACAAACAACCCTAACCTCCTAACAACAAACAACCCTAACCCCCTAACAAACAACAACACTAACCCCCTAACCACAAACAACACTAATACCCTAACAACAAAAACTACTAAACCCCAACAAGAAACAACCCTAAACCCCTAACAACAAACACTAACCCCCTAACAACAAACAACACTAAACCCCTAACAGGAAACTAACCTAACCCCGTAACAACAAACAACCCTAACCTCCTAACAACAAACAACCTTAAACCCCTAACAACAAACAACCCTAAACCCCTAACAACAAACAACACTAACACCCTAACAACAAAAACCACTAAACCCCAAGAAACAACACTAAACCCCTAACAACAAACACTAACCCCCTAACAACAAACAACACTAAACCCCTAACAAGAAACTAACCTAACCCTGTAACAACAAACAGCCCTAACCTCCTAACAACAAACCACCTTAACCCCCTAACAACAAACAACCCTAAACCCCTAACAACAAACAATCCTAACCCCCTAACAACCAACAACTCTCACCCCCTAACCACAAACAACACTAACCCCCTAACCACAAACAACACTAACACCCTAACAACAAAAACTACTAAACCCCAAAAAGAAACAACCCTAAACACCTAACAACAAACACTAACCCCCTAACAACAAACAACACTAAACCCCTAACAAGAAACTAACCTAACCCCGTAACAACAAACAACCCTAACCTCCTAACAACAAAAAACCTTAAACCCCTAACAACAAACAACCCTAAACCCCTAACAACAAACAACACTAACACCCTAACAACAAAAAACACTAAACCCCTAACAAGAAACAACACTAAACTCCTAACAACAAACACTAACCCTATAACAACAAACAACACTAAACCCTTAACAAGAAACTAACCTAACCCTGTAACAAAAAACAACCCTAACCTCCTAACAACAAACAACCTTAAGCCCCTAACAACAAACAATCCTAACCCTCTAACAACCAACAACGCTCACCCCCTAACCACAAACAACACTAACACCCTAACCACAAACAACACTAACCCCGTAAGAACAAACAACACTAACCCCCTAACAACAAACAACACTAACACCCTAACAACAAAAACTACTAAACCCCAACAAGAAACAACCCTAAACCGCTAACAAAAAACACTAACCCCCTAACAACAAGCAACACTAAACCCCTAACAAGAAACTAACCTAACCCCGTAACAACAAACAACCCTAACCTCTTAACAGCAAACAACCTTAAACCCCTAACAACAAACAACCCTAAACACCTAACAACAAACAACACTAACACCCTAACAACAAAAACCACTAAACCCCAACAAGAAACAACACTAAACCCCTAACAACAAACACTAACCCCCTAGCAACAAACAACACTAAACCCCTAACAAGAAACTAACCTAACCCTGTAAAAACAAACAACCCTAACCTCCTAACAACAAACAACCCTAAGCCCCTAACAAACAACAACACTAACCCCCTAACCACAAACACCACTAACACCCTAACAACAAAAGCTACTAAACCCCAACAAGAAACAACCCTAAACCCCTAAGAACAAACACTAACCCCCTAACAACAAACAACACTAAACCCCTAACAAGAAACTAACCTAACCCCGTAACAACAAACAACCCTAACCTCCTAACAGCAAACAACCTTAAACCCCTAACAACAAACAACCCTAAACCCCTAACAACAATCAACACTAACACCCTAACAACAAAAACCACAAAACCCCTACAAGAAACAACACTAAACCCCTAACAACAAACACTAACCCCCTAACAACAAACAACACTAAACCCCTAACAAGAAACTAACCTAAACTCGTAACAACAAAGAACCCTAACCTCCTAACAACAAACAACCTTAACCCCCTAACAACAAAAAACCCTAAACCCCTAACAACAAACAACACAAACACCCTAACAACAAAAACCACTAAACCCCAACAAGAAACAACACTAAACCCCTAACAACAAACACTAACCCCCTAACAAAACACAACACTAAACCCCTAACAAGAAACTAACCTAACCCTGTAACAACAAAAAGCCCTAACCTCCTAACAACAAACAACCTTAACCCCCTAATAACAAACAACTCTAAACCCCTAACAAGAAACAATTCTAACCCCCTAACAACCAACAACGCTCACCCCCTAACCAAAAACAACACTAACACCCTAACCACAAAAACACTAACCCCGTAAGAACAAACAACACTAACCCCCTAACAACAAACAACCTTAAACCCCTAACAACAAACAACACTAAACCTCTAACAACAAACAACACTAACACCCTAACAACAAAAACCACTACACCCCAACAAGAAACAACCCTAAACCCCTAACAACAAACACTAACCCTCTAACAACAAACAACACTAAACCCCTAACAAGAAACTAACCTAACCCCGTAACAACAAACAACCCTAACCTCTTAACAGCAAACAACCTTAAACCCCTAACAACAAACAACCCTAAACACCTAACAACAAACAACAATAACACCCTAACAACAAAAACCACTAAACCCCAACAAGAAACAACACTAAACCCCTAACAACAAACACTAACCCCCTAGCAACAAACAACACTAAACCCCTAACAAGAAACTAACCTAACCCTGTAAAAACAAACAACCCTAACCTCCTAACAACAAACAACCCTAAGCCCCTAACAAACAACAACACTAACCCCCTAACCACAAACACCACTAACACCCTAACAACAAAAACCACTAAACCCCAACAAGAAACAACCCTAAACCCCTAACAACAAACACTAACCCCCTAACAACAAACAACACTAAACCCCTAACAAGAAACTAACCTAACCCCGTAACAACAAACAACCCTAACCTCCTAACAGCAAACAACCTTAAACCCCTAACAACAAACAACCCTAAACCCCTAACAACAATCAACACTAACACCCTAACAACAAAAACCACAAAACCCCTACAAGAAACAACACTAAACCCCTAACAACAAACAATAACCCCCTAACAACAAACAACACTAAACCCCTAACAAGAAACTAACCTAAACTCGTAACAACAAACAACCCTAACCTCCTAACAACAAACAACCTTAACCCCCTAACAACAAAAAACCCTAAACCCCTAACAACAAACAATACTAACACCCTAACAACAAAAACCACTAAACCCCAACAAGAAACAACACTAAACCCCAAGCAACAAACACTAACCCCCTAACAACAAACAACACTAAACCCCTAACAAGAAACTAACCTAACCCTGTAACAACAAACAACCCTAACCTCCTAACAACAAACAACCTTAACCCCCTAATAACAAACAACTCTAAACCCCTAACAAGAAACAATTCTAACCCCCTAACAACCAACAACGCTCACCCCCTAACCAAAAACAACACGAACACCCTAACCACAAAAACACTAACCCCGTAAGAACAAACAACACTAACCCCCTAACAACAAACAACCTTAAACCCCTAACAACAAACAACACTAAACCTCTAACAACAAACAACACTAACACCCTAACAACAAAAACCACTACACCCCAACAAGAAACAACCCTAAACCCCTAACAACAAACACTAACCCTCTAACAACAAACAACACTAAACCCCTAACAAGAAACTAACCTAACCCCGTAACAACAAACAACCCTAACCTCTTAACAGCAAACAACCTTAAACCCCTAACAACAAACAACCCTAAACACCTAACAACAAACAACAATAACACCCTAACAAC
This sequence comes from Loxodonta africana, assembly GCF_030014295.1. Lineage (NCBI taxonomy): Eukaryota > Metazoa > Chordata > Mammalia > Proboscidea > Elephantidae > Loxodonta > Loxodonta africana. The sequence goes on along the minus strand of NW_026975261.1, from coordinate 1,052,529 downwards.
AAAAACCACTAAACCCCAACAAGAAACAACACTAAACCCCTAACAACAAACACTAACCCCCTAGCAACAAACAACACTAAACCCCTAACAAGAAACTAACCTAACCCTGTAAAAACAAACAACCCTAACCTCCTAACAACAAACAACCCTAAGCCCCTAACAAACAACAACACTAACCCCCTAACCACAAACACCACTAACACCCTAACAACAAAAACTACTAAACCCCAACAAGAAACAACCCTAAACCCCTAACAACAAACACTAACCCCCTAACAACAAACAACACTAAACCCCTAACAAGAAACTAACCTAACCCCGTAACAACAAACAACCCTAACCTCCTAACAGCAAACAACCCTAACCCACTAACAAACAACAACATTAACCCCCTAACCACAAACAACACTAATACCCTAACAACAAAAACTACTAAACCCCAACAAGAAACAACCCTGAACCCCTAACAACAAACACTAACCCCCTAACAACAAACAACACTAAACCCCGAACAAGAAACTAACCTAACCCCGTAACAACAACCCTAACCTCCTAACAACAAACAACCTTAAACCCCTAACAACAAACAACCCTAAACCCCTAACACCAAACACTAACACCCTAACAACAAAAACCACTAAACCCCAACAAGAAACAACACTAAACCCCTAACAACAAAGAACCCTAACACTCTAACAAGAAACAACACTAACCCCCTAACAACAAAAAACACTAACCCCCTAACAACAAACACCCCTAACCCCTAACAACAATCCTAACAACCTAACAACAAACAACACTAACCCCCTAAAAATAAACTACACTAAACCCCTAACAACAAACAACCTTAAACTCCTAACAACAAACAACACTAAACCCATAGCAACAAACAACCCTATCCTTCTAACAACAAACAACCCTAACCCCCTAACAAACAACACTAACCCCCTAACCACAAACAACACTAACACCCTAACAACAAAAACATCTAAACCCCAACAAGAAACAACACTAAACCGCTAACAACAAACAACAATAATACCCTAACAACAAAAACCACTAAACCCCTAACAAGAAACTACCCTAACCCCGTAACAACAAACAAAACTAAACCTGCAACAAGAAACAATCCTAACCCCCAAACAACAAACAACCCAAACCCCTAACATCAAACAACACTAACCCCATAACAACAAACAACCCTAACCCACTAACAACAAACATTCCTCTCCCCCTAACAACCAACAACAATAACCCCCTAACCACAAACAGCACTAACACCCTAACAACAAAAACCACTAAACCCCAACAAGAAACAACCCTAAACCCCTAACAACAAACAACACTAACCCCCTAACAACACACAACCCTATCCAAACAACAAACTACCCAAACCCACCAACAACAAACAACACTAACCCCCTAACAAGAACCTACCCTAACCCCGTAACAACAAACAACCCTAACCCCTAACAACAAACAACACTAACACCCTAACAAGAAAAACCACTAAACCCAAAAAGAAACAACCCTAAACCCCTAACAACAAACACTAACCCCCTAACAACAAACCACACTAAACCCCTAACAAGAAACTAACCTAACCCCATAACAACAAAAAACCCTAACCTCCTAACAACAAACAACCTTAAACTCCTAACAACAAACAACCCTAAACCCCTGACAACAAACAACACTAACACCCTAACAAGAAAAACCACTAAACCCCAACAAGAAACAACACTAAACCCCTAACAACAAATACTAACCCCCTAACAACAAACAACACTAAACCCCTAACAAGAAACTAACCTAACCCTGTAAAAACAAACAACCCTAACCTCCTAACAAAAAACAACCCTAACCCCCAACAAACAACAACACTAAGCCCCTAACCACAAACAACACTAACACCCTAACAACAAAAACTACTAAACCTCAACAAGAAACAACCCTAAACCCCTAAAAACAAACACTAACCCCCTAACAACAAACAACACTAAACCCCTAACAAGAAACTAATATAACCCCGTAACAACAAACAACCCTAACCTCCTAACAACACACAACCTTAAACCCCTAACAACAAACAATCCTAACCCCCAACAACCAACAAAGCTCACCCCCTAACCACAAACAACACTAAAACCCTAACCACAAACAACACTAACCCCGTAAGAACAAACAACACTAACCCCCTAACAACAAACAACACTAACACCCTAACAACAAAAACTAATAACCCCAACAAGAAACAACCCTAAACCCCTAACAACAAACACTAACCCCCTAACAACAAACAACACTAAACCCCTAACAAGAAACTAACCTAACCCCGTAACAACAAAAAACCCTAACCTCCTAAGAACAAACAACCTTAAACCCCTAACAACAAACAACCCTAAACCCCTAACAACAAACATTAACACCCTAACAACAAAAACCAGTAAACCCCAACAAGAAACAACACTAAACCCCTAACAACAAACAATAACCTCTAACAACAAACAACACTAAACCCCTAACAAGAAACTAACCTAACCCTGTAACAACAAACAACCCTAACCTCCTAACAACAAACAACCTTAACCCCCTAACAACAAACAACCCTAAACCCCTAACAACAAACAATCCTAACCCCCTAACAACCAACAACGCACACCCCCTAACCACAAACAACACTAACACCCTAACCACAAACAACACTAACCCCGTAAGAACAAACAACACTAACCCCCTAACAACAAAAACCACTAAAGCCCAACAAGAAACAACCCTAAACCCCTAAATACAAACAACACTAACCCCCTAACCACTAACAACACTAACACCCTAACAACAAAAACCACTAAACCTCAACAAGAAACAACCCGAAACCCCTAAATAGAAACAACACTAACCACCTAACAACAACCCGAACCCCCTAAAAAGAAACAACCCTAACCCCCAACAACAAACTACTCTAACCCACTAACAACAAACAACCCTAAGCCCCAAACAACAAAGAACCCTAACACTCTAAAAAGAAACAACACTAACCCCCTAACAACAAAAACCACTAAACCCCAACAAGAAACAACACTAAACCCCTAACAACAAACACTAACCCCCTAACAACAAACAACACTAAACCCCTAACAAGAAACTAACCTAACCCTGTAAAAACAAACAACCCTAACCTCCTAACAACAAACAATCCTAACCCCCTAACAACCAACAACGCACAACCCCTAACCACAAACAACACTAACACCCTAACCACAAACAACACTAACCCCGTAGGAACAAAGAACACTAACCCCCTAACAACAAACAACACTAACACCCTAACAAGAAAAACCACTAAACCCAACAAGAAACAACCCTAAACCCCTAACAACAAACACTAACCCCCTAACAACAAACAACACTAAACCCCTAACAAGAAACTAACCTAACCCCATAACAACAAAAAACCCTAACCTCCTAACAACAAACAACCTTAAACTCCTAACAACAAACAACCCTAAACCCCTAACAACAAACAACACTAACACCCTAACAAGAAAAACCACTAAACCCCAACAAGAAACAACACTAAACCCCTAACAACAAATACTAACCCCCAACAACAAACAACACTAAACCCCTAACAAGAAACTAACCTAACCCCGTAACAACAAACAACCCTAACCTCCTAACAACAAACAACCCTAAGCCCCTAACAAACAACAACACTAACTCCCTAACCACAAACAATACTAACACCCTAGCAACAAAAACTACTAAACCCCAACAAGAAACAACCCTAAACCCCTAACAATAAACACTAACCCCCTAACAGCAAACAACACTAAACCCCTAACAAGAAACTAACCTAACCCCCTAACAACCAACAACGCACACCCCTAACCACAAACAACACTAACACCCTAACCACAAACAACACTAACCCCGTAAGAACAAACTACACTAACCCCCTAACAACAAACAACACTAACACCCTAACAACAAAAACTACTAAACCCAACAAGAAACAACCCTAAACCCCTAACAACAAACACTAACCCCCTAACAACAAACAACACTAAACCCCTAACAAGAAACTTACCTTACCCCGTAACAACAAACAACCCTAACCTCCTAACAACAAACAACCTTAAACCCCTAACAACAAACAACCCTAAACCCCTAACAACAAACAACACTAACACCCTAACAACAAAAACCACTAAACCCCAACAAGAAACAACACTAAACCCCTAACAACAAACACTAACCCCCTAACAACAAACAACACTAAACCCCTAACAACAAACTAACCTAACCCTGTAACAACAAACAACCCTAACCTCCTAACAACAAACAACCTTAACCCCCTAACAACAAACAACCCTAAACCCCTAACAACAAACAATCCTAACCCCCTAACAACCAACAACGCTCACCCCCTAACCACAAACAACACTAACACCCTAACCACAAACAACACTAACCCCGTAAGAACAAAGAACACGAATCCCCCTAACCACAAACAACACTAACACCCTAACAACAAAAACTACTAAACCCCAACAAGAAACAACACTAAACCCCTAACAACAAACACTAACCCCCTAACAACAAACACTAAACCCCTAACAAGAAACTAACCTAACGCCGTAACAACAAACAACCCTAACCTGCTAACAGCAAACAACCTTAAACCCCTAACAGCAAACAACCCTAAACCCCTAACAACAAACAACACTAACCCCCTAACAACCAACAACGCTCACCCCCTAACCACAAACAACACTAACACCCTAACCACAAACAACACTAACCCCGTAAGAACAAACAACACTAACCCCCTAACAACAAAAGCCACTAAAGCCCAACAAGAAACAACCCTAAACCCCTAAATACAAACAACACTAACCCCCTAACCACTAACAACACTAACACCCTAACAACAAAAACCACTAAACCTCAACAAGAAACAACCCGAAACCCCTAAATAGAAACAACACTAACCACCTAACAACAACCCGAACCCCCTAAAAAGAAACAACCCTAACCCCCAACAACAAACTACTCTAACCCACTAACAACAAACAACCCTAAGCCCCAAACAACAAAGAACCCTAACACTCTAAAAAGAAACAACACTAACCCCCTAACAACAAAAACCACTAAACGCCAACAAGAAACAACACTAAACCCCTAACAACAAACACTAACCCCCTAACAGCAAACAACACTAAACCCCTAACAAGAAACTAACCTAACCCCCTAACAACCAACAACGCACACCCCTAACCACAAACAACACTAACACCCTAACCACAAACAACACTAACCCCGTAAGAACAAACTACACTAACCCCCTAACAACAAACAACACTAACACCCTAACAACAAAAACTACTAAACCCAACAAGAAACAACCCTAAACCCCTAACAACAAACACTAACCCCCTAACAACAAACAACACTAAACCCCTAACAAGAAACTTACCTTACCCCGTAACAACAAACAACCCTAACCTCCTAACAACAAACAACCTTAAACCCCTAACAACAAACAACCCTAAACCCCTAACAACAAACAACACTAACACCCTAACAACAAAAACCACTAAACCCCAACAAGAAACAACACTAAACCCCTAACAACAAACACTAACCCCCTAACAACAAACATCACTAAACCCCTAACAAGAAACTAACCTAACCCTGTAAAAACAAACAAACCTAACCTCCTAACAACAAACAACCCTAACCCCCTAACAAACAACAACACTAACCCCCTAACCACAAACAACACTAACACCCTAACAACAAAAACTACTAAACCCCAACAAGAAACAACCCTAAACCCCTAACAACAAACACTAACCCCCTAACAACAAACAACACTAAACCCCTATCAAGAAACTAACCTAACCCCGTAACAACAAACAACCCTAACCTCCTAACAGCAAACAACCTTAAACCCCTAACAACAAACAACACTAAACCCCTAACAACAAACAACACTAACACCCTAACAACAAAAACCACTAAACCCCAACAAGAAACAACACTAAACCCCTAACAACAAACACTAACCCCCTAACAACAAACAACACTAAACCCCTAACAAGAAACTAACCTAACCCTGTAACAACAAACAGCCCTAACCTCCTAACAACAAACCACCTTAACCCCCTAACAACAAACAACCCTAACCCCTAACAACAAACAATCCTAACCCCCTAACAACCAACAAGGCACACCCCCTAACCACAAACAACACTAACACCCTAACCACAAACAACACTAACCCCGTAAGAACAAACAACTCTAACCCCCTAACAACAAACAACACTAACACCCTAACAACAAAAACTACTAAACCCGAACAAGAAACAACCCTAAACCCCTAACAAAAAACACTAACCCCCTAACAACAAACAACACTAAACCCCTAACAAGAAACTTACCTTACCCCGTAACAACAAACAACCCTAACCTCCTAACAACAAACAACCTTAAACCCCTAACAACAAACAACCCTAAACCCCTAACAACAAACAACACTAACACCCTAACAACAAAAACCACTAAACCCCAACAAGAAACAACTCTAAACCCCTAACAACAAACACTAACCCCCTAACAACAAACAACACTAAACCCCTAACAAGAAACTAACCTAACCCTGTAACAACAAACAACCCTAACCTCCTAACAAAAAACAACCTTATCCCCCAACAAACAACAACACTAACACCCTAACCACAAAGAACACTAACACCCTAACAACAAAAACTACTAAACCCCAACAAGAAACAGCCCTAAACCCCTAACAACAAACACTAACCCCCTAACAACAAAAAACACTAAACCCCTAACAAAAACTAACCTAACCCCGTAACAACAAACAACCGTAACCTCCTAACAACAAACAATCTTAAACCCCTAACAACAAACAACCCTAAACCCCTAACAACAAAGAACACTAACACCCTAACAACAAAAACCACTAAACCCCAACAAGAAACAACACTAAACCCCTAACAACAAACACTAACCCCCTAACAACAAACAACACTAAACCCCTAACAAGAAACCTACCTAACCCTGTAACAACAAAGATCCCTAACCTCCTAACAACAAACAACCTTAAACCCCTAACAACAAACAACCCTAAACCCCTAACAACAAACAATCCTAACCCCCTAACAACCAACAACGCACACCCCCTAACCACAAACAACACTAACACCCTAACCACAAACAACACTAACCCCGTAAGAACAAACAACACTATCCCCCTAACCACAAACAACACTAACACCCTAACCACAAACAACACTAACCCCGTAAGAACAAACAACACTAACCCCCTAACAACAAACAACACTAACCCCCTAACAACAAACAACACTAACACCCTAACAACAAAAACTACTAAACCCCAACAAGAAACAACCCTAAACCCCTAACAACAAACACTAACCCCCTAACAACAAACAACACTAATCCCCTAACAAGAAACTAACCTAACCCTGTAACAACAAACAACCCTAACCTCCTAACAACAAACAACCTTAAACCCCTAACAACAAACAACCCTAAACCCCTAACAACAAACAACACTAACACACTAACAACAAAAAACACTAAACCCCAACAAGAAACAACACTAAACCCCTAACAACAAACACTAACCCCCTAACAAGAAACAACACTAAACCCCTAACAAGAAACTAACCTAACCCTGTAACAACAAACAACCCTAACCTCCTAACAACAAATAACCCTAACCCCCTAACAAACAACAACACTAACCCCCTAACCACAAACAACACTAACACCCTAACAAAAACTACTAAACCCCAACAAGAAACAACCCTAAACCCCTAACAACAAACACTAACCCCCTAACAACAAACAACACTAAACCCCTAACAAGAAACTAACCTAACCCCGTAACAACAAACAACCCTAACCCCCTAACAACAAACAACCTTAAACCCCTAACAACAAACAACCCTAAACCCCTATCAACAAACAACACTAACACCCTAACAACAAAAACCACTAAACCCCAACAAGAAACAACACTAAACCCCTAACAACAAACACTAACCCCCTAACAACAAACAACACTGAACCCCTAACAAGAAACTAACCTAACCCTGTAACAACAAACAACCCTAACCTCCTAACAACAAACAACCTTAACCCCCTAACAACAAACAACCCTAAACCCCTAACAACAAACAATCCTAACCCCCTAACAACCAATAACGCTCATCCTCTAACCACAAACAACACTAACACCCTAACCACAAACAACACAAACCCCGTAAGAACAAACAACACTAACCCCCTAACAACAAACAACACTAACACCCTAACAACAAAAACTACTAAACCCCAACAAGAAAAAACCCTAAACCCCTAACAACAAACACTAACCCCCTAACAACAAACAACACTAAACCCCTAACAAGAAACTAACATAACTCCGTAACAACAAACAACCCTAACCTCCTAACAACAAACAACCCTAAACCCCTAACAACAAACAACCCTAACCCCCTAACAAACAACAACACTAACCCCCTAACCACAAAAAACACTAACACCCTAACAACAAAAACTACTAAAAAACAACAAGAAACAACCCTAAAGCCCTAAAAACAAACACTAACCCCCTAACAACAAACAACACTAAACCCCTAACAAGAAACTAACCTAACCCCGTAACAACAAACAACCCTAACCTCCTAACAACAAACAACCTTAAACCCCTAACAACAAAAAACCCTAAACCCCTAACAACAAACAACACTAACACCCTAACAACAAAAACCACTAAACCCCAACAACAAACAACCCTAACCCCCTAACAAACAACAACACTAACCCCCTAACCACAAACAACACTAACACCCTAACAACAAAAACTACTAAACCCCAACAAGAAACAACCCTAAACCCCTAACAAAAAACACTAACCCCCTAACAACAAACAACACTAAACCCCTAACAGGAAACTAACCTAACCCCGTAACAACAAACAACCCTAACCTCCTAACAGCAAACAACCTTAAACCCCTAACAACAAACAACACTAAACCCCTAACAACAAACAACACTAACACCCTAACAACAAAAACCACTAAACCCCAACAAGAAACAACACTAAAAACCTAACAACAAACACTAACCCCCTAACAACAAACAACACTAAACCCCTAACAAGAAACTAACCTAACCCTGTAACAACAAACAGCCCTAACCTCCTAACAACAAACCACCTAACCCCCTAACAACAAACAACCCTAAACCCCTAACAACAAACAATCCTAACCCCCTAACAACCAACAACTCTCACCCCCTAACCACAAACAACACTAACACCCTAACCACAAACAACACTAACCCCGTAAGAACAAACAACACTAACCCCCTAAGCACAAACAACACTAACACCCTAACAACAAAAACTACTAAACCCCAAAAAGAAACAACCCTAAACCCCTAACAGCAAACACTAACCCCCTAACAACAAACAACACTAAACCCCTTACAAGAAACTAACCTAACCCTGTAACAACAAACAACCCTAACCTCCTAACAACAAACCCTAACCCCCTAACAAACAACAACACTAAGCCCCTAACCACAAACAACACTAACACCCTAACCACAAACAACACTAACCCCGTAAGAACAAACAACACTAACCCCCTAACAACAAACATCACTAACACCCTAACAACAAAAACTACTAAACCCCAACAAGAAACAACCCTAAACCCCTAACAACAAACACTAACCCCCTAACAACAAACAACACTAATCCCCTAACAAGAAACTAACCTAACCCCGTAACAACAAACAACCCTAACCTCCTAACAACAAACAACCTTAAACCCCTAACAACAAACAACCCTAAACCCCTAACAACAAACAACACTAACACACTAACAACAAAAAACACTAAACCCCAACAAGAAACAACACTAAACCCCTAACAACAAACACTAACCCCCTAACAACAAACAACACTAAACCCCTAACAAGAAACTAACCTAAACCTGTAACAACAAACAACCCTAACCTCCTAACAACAAATAACCCTAACCCCCTAACAAACAACAACACTAACCCCCTAACCACAAACAACACTAACACCCTAACAAAAACTACTAAACCCCAACAAGAAACAACCCTAAACCCCTAACAACAAACACTAACCCCCTAACAGCAAACAACACTAAACCCCTAACAAGAAACTAACGTAACCCCCTAACAACCAACAACGCACACCCCCTAACCACAAACAACACTAACACCCTAACCACAAACAACACTTACCCCGTAAGAACAAACTACACTAACCCCCTAACAACAAACAACACTAACACCCTAACAACAAAAACTACTAAACCCAACAAGAAACAACCCTAAACCCCTAACAACAAACACTAACCCCCTAACAACAAACAACACTAAACCCCTAACAAGCAACTTACCTAACCCCGTAACAACAAACAACCCTAACCTCCTAACAACAAACAACCTTAAACCCCTAACAACAAACAACCCTAAACCCCTAACAACAAACAACACTAACGCCCTAACAACAAAAACCACTAAACCCCAACAAGAAACAACACTAAACCCCTAACAACAAACACTAACCCCCTAACAACAAACATCATTAAACCCCTAACAAGAAACTAACCTAACCCTGTAAAAACAAACAACCCTAACCTCCTAACAACAAACAACCCTAACCCCCTAACAAACAACAACACTAACCCCCTAACCACAAACAACACTAACACCCTAACAACAAAAACTACTAAACCCCAACAAGAAACAACCCTAAACCCCTAACAACAAACACTAACCCCCTAACAACAAACAACACTAAACCCCTAACAAGAAACTAACCTAACCCCGTAACAACAAACAACCCTAACCTCCTAACAGCAAACAACCTTAAACCCCTAACAACAAACAACCCTAAACCCCTAACAACAAACAACACTAACACTCTAACAACAAAAACCACTAAACCCCAACAAGAAACAATCCTAAACCCCTAACAAAAAACACTAACCCCCTAACAACAAACAACACTAAACCCCTTACAAGAAAATAACCTAACCTTCTAACAACAAACAACCCTAACCTCCTAACAACAAACAACCTTATACCCCTAACAACAAACAACCCTAAACCCCTAACAACAAAAAACACTAACACCCTAACAACAAAAAACACTAAACCCCAACAAGAAACAACACTAAACCCCTAACAACAAACACTAACCCCCTAACAACAAACAACACTAAACCCCTAACAAGAAACTAACCTAAACCCGTAACAAAAAACAACCCTAACCTCCTAACAACAAACAACCTTAAGCCCCTAACAACAAACAACCCTAAACCCCTAACAACAAACAATCCTAACCCCCTAACAACCAACAACGCACACCCCCATCCACAAACAACACTAACACCCTAACCACAAACAACACTAACCCCCTAAGAACAAACAACACTAACCCCCTAACAACAAACAACACTAACACCCTAACAACAAAAACTACTAAACGCCAACAAGAAACATCCCTAAACCCCTAACAACAAACACTAACCCCCTAACAACAAACAACACTAAACCCCTAACAAGAAACTAACCTAACCCCGTAACAACAAACAACCCTAGCCTCCTAACAACAAACAACCTTAAAACCCTAACAACAAACAACCCTAAACCCCTATCAACAAACAACAGTAACACCCTAACAACAAAAACCACTAAACCCCAACAAGAAACAACACTAAACCCCTAACAACAAACACTAACCCCTTAACAACAAACAACACTAAACCCCTAACAAGAAACTAACCTAACCCTGTAACAACAAACAACCCTAACCTCCTAACAACAAACAACCTTAACCCCCTAACAACAAACAACCCTAAACCCCTAACAACAAACAATCCTAACCCCCTAACAACCAATAACGCTCATCCTCTAAGCACAAACAACACTAACACCCTAACCACAAACAACACAAACCCCGTAAGAACAAACAACACTAACCCCCTAACAGCAAACAACACTAACACCCTAACAACAAAAACTACTAAACCCCAACAAGAAACAACCCTAAACCCCTAACAACAAACACTAACCCCCTAACAACAAACAACACTAAACCCCTAACAAGAAACTAACATAACTCCGTAACAACAAACAACCCTAACCTCCTAACAACAAAAAACCCGAAACCCCTAACAACAAACAACCCTAACCTTCTAACAACAAACAACCCTAACCCCCTAACAAACAACAACACTAACCCCCTAACCACAAACTACACTAACACCCTAACAACAAAAACTACTAAAAAACAACAAGAAACAACCCTAAAGCCCTAACAACAAACACTAACCCCCTAACAACAAACAACACTAAACCCCTAACAAGAAACTAACCTAACCCCGTAACAACAAACAACCCTAACCTCCTAACAACAAACAACCTTAAACCCCTAACAACAAAAAAACCTAAACCCCTAACAACAAACAACACTAACACCCTAACAACAAAAACCACTAAACCCCAACAACAAACAACCCTAACCCCCTAACAAACAACAACACTAACCCCCTAACCACAAACAACACTAACACCCTAACAAGAAAAACTACTAAACTCCAACAAGAAACAACCTTAAACCCCTAACAACAAACACTAACCCCCTAACAACAAACAACCCTAAACACCTAACAACAAACAACACTAACACCCTAACAATAAAAACCACTAAACCCCAACAAGAAACAACACTAAACCCGTAACAACAAACACTAACCCCCTAACAACAAACAACACTAAACCCCTAACAAGAAACTAACCTAACAATGTAACAACAAACAACCCTAACATCCTAACAACAAACATCCTTAACCGACTAACAACAAACAACCATAAACCCCTAACAACAAACAATCCTAACCCCCTAACAACCAACAACGCACACCCCCTTACCACAAACAACACTAACACCCTAACCACAAACAACACTAACCCCCTAAGAACAAACTACACTAACGCCCTAACAACAAACAAAACTAACACCCTAACAACAAAAACTACTAAACCCCAACAAGAAACAACCCTAAACCCCTAACAACAAACACTAACCCCCTAACAACAAACAACACTAAACCCCTAAGAAGAAACTAACCTAACCCCGTAACAACAAACAACCCTAACCTCCTAACAACAAACAACCTTAAACCCATAACAACAAACAACCCTAAACCCCTAACAACAAACAACACTAACACCCTAACAACAAAAACTACTAAACCCCAACAAGAAACAGCCCTAAACCCCGAACAACAAACACTAACCCCCTAACAACAAAAAACACTAAACCCCTAACAAGAAACTAACCTAACCCCGTAACAACAAACAACCCTAACCTCCTAACAACAAACAACCTTAACCCCCTAACAACAAACAACCCTAAACCCCTAACAACAAACCATCCTAACCCCCTAACAACCAACAACGCACCCCCGCTAACCACAAACAACACTAACACCCTAACCACAAACAACACTAACCCCGTAAGAACAAACAACACTAACCCCCTAACAACAAACAACACTAACACCCTAACAACAAAAACTACTAAACCCCAACAAGAAACAACCCTAAACCCATAACAACAAACACTAACCCCCTAACAGCAAACAACACTAAACCCCTAACAAGAAACTAACCTAACCCCCTAACAACCAACAACGCACACCCCCTAACCACAAACAACACTAACACCCTAACCACAAACAACACTAACCCCGTAAGAACAAACTACACTAACCCCCTAACAACAAACAACACTAACACCCTAACAACAAAAACTACTAAATCCAACAAGAAACAACCCTAAACCCCTAACAACAAACACTAACCCCTTAACAACAAACAACACTAAACCCCTAACAAGAAACTTACCTAACCCCGTAACAACAAACAACCCTAACCTCCTAACAACAAACAACCTTAAACCCCTAACAACAAACAACCCTAAACCCCTAACAACAAACAACACTAACACCCTAAGAACAAAAACCACTAAACCCCAACAAAAAACAACACTAAACCCCTAACAACAAACACTAACCCCCTAACAACAAACAACACTAAACCCCTAACAAGAAACTAACCTAACCCTGTAAAAACAAACAACCCTAACCTCCTAACAACAAACAACACTAACCCCCTAACAAACAACAACACTAACCCCCTAACCACAAACAACACTAACACCCTAACAACAAAAACTACTTAACCCCAACAAGAAACAACCCTAAACCCCTAACAACAAACACTAACCCCCTAACAACAAACAACACTAAACCCCTAACAAGAAACTAACCTAACCCCGTAACAACAAAAAACCCTAACCTCCTAACAGCAAACAACCTTATACCCCTAACAACAAACAACCCTAAACCCCTAACAACAAACAACACTAACACCCTAACAACAAAAACCACTAAACCCCAACAAGAAACAACACTAAACCCCTAACAACAAACACTAACCCCCTAACAACAAACAACACTAAACCCCTAACAAGAAACTAACCTAACCCTGTAACAACAAACAGCCCTAACCTTGTAACAACAAGCAACCTTAACCCCCTAACAACAAACAACACTAAACCAATAACAACAAACAATCCTAACCCCCTAACAACCAACAACTCTCACCCCCTAACCACAAACAACACTAACACCCTAACCACAAACAACACTAACCCCGTAAGAACAAACAACACTAACCCCCTAACCACAAACAACACTAACACCCTAAAAACAAAAACTACTAAACCCCAACAAGAAACAACCCTAAACCCCTAACAACAAACACTAACCCCCTAACAGACAACAACACTAAACCCCTAACAAGAAACTAACCTAACCCCGTAACAACAAACAACCCTAACCTCCTAACAACAAACAACCTTAAAACCCTAACAACAAACAACCCTAAACCCCTGACAACAAACAACACTAACACACTAACAACAAAAAACACTAAACCCCAACAAGAAACAACACTAAACCCCTAACAACAAACACTAACCCCCTAACAACAAACAACACTAAACCCCTAACAAGAAACTAACCTAACCCTGTTACAACAAACAACCCTAACCTCCTAACAACAAATAACCCTAACCCCCTAACAAACAACAACACTAACCCCCTAACCACAAACAACACTAACACCCTAACAACAAAAACTACTATACCCCAACAAGAAACAACCCTAAACCCCTAACAACAAACACTAACCCCCTAACAACAAACAACACTAAACCCCTAACAAGAAACTAACCTAACCCTGTAACAACAAACAACCCTAACCTCCTAACAAGAAACAACCTTAACCCCCTAACAACAAACAACCCTAAACCCCTAACAACAAACAATCCTAACCCCCTAACAACCAACAACTCACACCCCCTAACCACAAACAACACTAACACCCTAACCACAAACAACACTAACCCCGTAAGAACAAACAACTCTAACCCCCTAACAACAAACAACACTAACACTCTAACAACAAAAACTACTAAACCCCAACAAGAAACAACCCTAAACCCCGAACAAAAAACACTAACCCCCTAACAACAAACAACACTAAACCCCTAACAAGAAACTAACCTAACCCCGTAACAACAAACAACCCTAACCTCCTAACAACAACCTTAAACCCCTAACAACAAACAACCCTAAACCCCTAACAACAAACAACACTAACACCCTAACAACAAAAACCACTTAACCCCAACAAGAAATAACACTAAACCGCTAACAACAAACACTAACCCCCTAACAACAAACAACACTAAACCCCTAACAAGAAACTAACCTAACCCTGTAACAACAAACAGCCCTAACCTCCTAACAACAAACAACCTTAACACCCTAACAACAAACAACCCTAAACCCCTAACAACAAACAATCCTAACCCCCTAACAACCAACAACATTCACCCCCTAACCACAAACAACACTAACACCCTAACCACAAACAACACTAACCCCGCAAGAACAAACAACACTAACCCCCTAACCACAAACAACACTAAAACCCTAACAACAAAAACTACTAAACCCCAACAAGAAACAACCCTAAACCCCTAACAACAAACACTAACCCCCTAACAGCAAACAACACTAAACCCCTAACAAGAAACTAACCTAACCCCGTAACAACAAACAACCCTAACCTCCTAACAACAAACAACCTTAAACCCCTAACAACAAACAACCCTAAACCCCTAACAACAAACAACACTAACACCCTAAGAACAAAAACCACTAAACCCCAACAAGAAACAACACTAAACCCCTAACAACAAACACTAACCCCCTAACAACAAACAACACTAAACCCCTAACAAGAAACTAACCTAACCCCGTAACAACAAACAACCCTAACCTCCTAACAAGAAACAACCTTAAACCCCTAACAACAAACAATCCTAACCCCCTAACAACCAACAACGCTCACCCCCTAACCACAAACAACACTAACACCCTAACCACAAACAACACTAACCCCGTAAGAACAAACAACACTAAGCCCCTAACCACAAACAACACTAAACCCCTAACAAGAAACTAACCTAACCCTGTAACAACAAACAACCCTAACCTGCTAACAACAAACAACCCTAACCCCCTAACAAACAACAACACTAACCCCCTAACCACAAACAACACTAACACCCTAACAACAAAAACTACTAAACCCCAACAAGAAACAACCCTAAACCCCTAACAACAAACACTAACCCCCTAACAGCAAACAACACTAAACCCCTAACAAGAAACTAACCTAACCCCCTAACAACCAACAACGCACACCCCCTAACCACAAACAACACTATCACCCTAACCACAAACAACACTAACCCCGTAAGAACAAACTACACTAACCCCCAAACAACAAACAACACTACCACCCTAAGAACAAAAACTACTAAACCCAACAAGAAACAACCCTAAACCCCTAACAACAAACACTAACCCCCTAACAACAAACAACACTAAACCCCTAACAAGAAACTAACCTAACCCCGTAACAACAAACAACCCTAACCTCCTAACAACAAACAACCTTAACCCCCTAAACAACCAACAACAATAATCCCCTAACCACCAACAGCACTAACCCAGTAAAACCAAAAAAAACTAACCCCCTAACAACAACCAACACTTATACCCTAAAAACAAACAACACTAACCCCCAACAAGAAAGAACCCAAATCCTCTAAGAACAAACAACTCTAACCCCCAACAACAAAAAACTCGGAACCCCTAACAACAAGCAACACTAAAACACTAACAACAAACAACCCTTACCTCCTAACAACCAACAGCACTAACCCCCTAAGCAAAAACACTAACACCCTAACAACAAAACCCACTAAACCCCAACAAGAAACAACCCTAAACACCTAACAGCAAACAACACTAACCCCCTAACAACAAACAACACTAACACCCTAACAACAAAGATCCCTAACCCCCTAAAAACAAACAACACTAAGCCCCAACAACAAACCACACTAACTCTCTAACAACAACCCTAATCCCCTAACTACAATCAACACTAACCCACTAACAACAAACAAATCTACCCCCTAAAAAACAACACAAACCCCAAACAACAAACAACTCTCACACCCTAACAACAAACAACACTAACCCCCAAACAACAACAACACTAAGCCCAAAAACGGACAACACTAACACCCTAACAACAAACACTACTAAACCCCAACTAGGAACAACCCTAACCCCCTAACAACAAACAACACTAACCCCCTAACAACAAACAACCCTAAACCCCTAACATCAAAGAAAACTAACACCCTAACAACAAACAACCCTAACGCCCTAACAACAAACAACACTAACCCCCGAACAGCAAACAACCCTAAACCCTAAAAACCAGAAACACTAACCCACTAACAACAAACAACAATAACCCACTAAGAACAAACAACCCTAACACCCTAACAACAAGCAACCTTAAACCTCTAACAACAAACAACCCTAAACCCTTAACAACAAACAACCCTAACCCCCTAACCACCAACAACACTCACCCGCTAACAACAAACAACACTAACACCCTAACCACAAACAACACTAACCCGGTAAGAACAAACAACACTAACCCCGTAACAACAAACAACACCAACACCCTAACAACAAAAACCACTAAAACCAACAAGAAACAACCATAAAACCCTAAATACAAACAACACTAACCCCCTAACAACAAACAACACCAACACCCTAACAACAAAAACTACTAAACCCCAACAAGAAACAACCCTAAACCCCTAACAACAAACACTAACCCCCTAACAACAAACAACACTAAACCCCTAACAAGAAACTAACCTAACCCTGTAACAACAAACAACCCTAACCTCCTAACAACAAACCACCTTAACCCCCTAACAACAAACAACCCTAAAGCCCTAACAACAAACAACCCTAACCCCCTAACAACCAACAACGCTCACCCCTAACCACAAACAACACTAACACCCTAACCAGAAACAACACTAACCCCGTAAGAACAAACAACACTAAACCCCTAACAACAAACAACACTAACACCCTAACCACAAACAACACTAACCCCGTAAGAACAAACAACACTAACCCCCTAACCACAAACAACATTAACACCCTAACAACAAAAACTACTAAACCCCAACAAGAAGCAACCCTAAACCCCTAACAACAAACACTAACCCCCTAACAGCAAACAACCCTAAACTCCTAACAACAAACAACCTTAAACCCCTAACAACAAACAACCCTAAACCCCTAACAACAAACAACACTAACACCCTAAGAACAAAAACCAGTAAACTCCAACAAGAAACAACACTAAACCCCTAACAACAAACACTAACCCCCTAACAACAAACAACAATAAACCCCTAACAAGAAACTAACCTAACCCTGTAACAACAAAGATCCCTAACCTCCTAACAACAAACAACCTTAAGCCCCTAACAACAAACAACCCTAAACCCCTAACAACAAACCATCCTAAACCCCTAACAACCAACAACGCATACCCCCTAACCACAAACAACACTAACACCCTAACCACAAACAACACTAACCCCATAAGAACAAACAACACTAACCCCCTAACAACAAACAACACTAACACCCTAACAAAAAAACTACTAAACCCCAACAAGAAACAACCCTAAACCCCTAACAACAAACACTAACCCCCTAACAACAAACAACACTAAACCCCTAACAAGAAACTAACCTAACCCCGTAACAACAAACAACCCTAACCTCCTAACAACAAACAACCTTAAACCCCTAACAACAAACAACCCTAAACCCCTAACAACAAACAAAAGTAACACACTAACAACAAAAAACACTAAACCCCAACAAGAAACAACACTAAACCCCTAACAACAAACACTAACCCCCTAACAACAAACAACACTAAACCCCTAACAAGAAACTAACCTAACCCTGTAACAACAAACAACCCTAACCTCCTAACAACAAATAACCCTAACCCCCTAACAAACAACACTAACCCCCTAACCACAAACAATACTAACACCCTAACAACAAAAACTACTAAACCCCAACAAGAAACAACCCTAAACCCCTAGCAACAAACACTAACCCCCTAACAACAAACAACACTAAACCCCTAACAAGAAACTAACCTAACCCTGTAACAACAAACAACCCTAACCACCTAACAACAAACAACCTTAACCCCCTAACAACAAACAACCCTAAACCCCTAACAACAAACAATCCTAACCCCCTAACAACCAACAACGCACACCCCCTATCCACAAACAACACTAACACCCTAACCACAAACAACACTAACCCCGTAAGAACAAACAACACTAACCCCCTAACAACAAACAACACCAACACCCTAACAAGAAAAACTACTAAACCCCAACAAGAAACAACCCTAAACCCCTAACAACAAACACTAACCCCCTAACAACAAACAACACTAAACCCGTAACAAGAAACTAACCTAAACCCGTAACAACAAACAACCCTAGCCTCCTAACAACAAACAACCTTAAACCCCTAACAACAAACAACCCTAAACCCCTATCAACAAACAACACTAACACCCTAACAACAAAAACCACTAAACCCCAACAAGAAACAACACTAAACCCCTAACAACAAACACTAACCCCTTAACAACAAACAACACTAAACCCCTAACAAGAAACTAACCTAACCCTGTAACAACAAACAACCCTAACCTCCTAACAACAAACAACCTTAACCCCCTAACAACAAACAACCCTAAACCCCTAACAACAAACAATCCTAACCCCCTAACAACCAATAACGCTCATCCTCTAACCACAAACAACACTAACACCCTAACCACAAACAACACAAACCCCGTAAGAACAAACAACACTAACCCCCTAACAACAAACAACACTAACACCCTAACAACAAAAACTACTAAACCCCAACAAGAAACAACCCTAAACCCCTAACAACAAACACTAACCCCCTAACAACAAACAACACTAAACCCCTAACAAGAAACTAACATAACTCCGTAACAACAAACAACCCTAACCTCCTAACAACAAAAAACCCGAAACCCCTAACAACAAACAACCCTAACCTTCTAACAACAAACAACCCTAACCCCCTAACAAACAACAACACTAACCCCCTAACCACAAACTACACTAACACCCTAACAACAAAAACTACTAAAAAACAACAAGAAACAACCCTAAAGCCCTAACAACAAACACTAACCCCCTAACAACAAACAACACTAAACCCCTAACAAGAAACTAACCTAACCCCGTAACAACAAACAACCCTAACCTCCTAACAACAAACAACCTTAAACCCCTAACAACAAAAAAACCTAAACCCCTAACAACAAACAACACTAACACCCTAACAACAAAAACCACTAAACCCCAACAACAAACAACCCTAACCCCATAACAAACAACAACACTAACCCCCTAACCACAAACAACACTAACACCCTAACAAGAAAAACTACTAAACTCCAACAAGAAACAACCTTAAACCCCTAACAACAAACACTAACCCCCTAACAACAAACAACCCTAAACACCTAACAACAAACAACACTAACACCCTAACAATAAAAACCACTAAACCCCAACAAGAAACAACACTAAACCCGTAACAACAAACACTAACCCCCTAACAACAAACAACACTAAACCCCTAACAAGAAACTAACCTAACAATGTAACAACAAACAACCCTAACATCCTAACAACAAACATCCTTAACCGACTAACAACAAACAACCATAAACCCCTAACAACAAACAATCCTAACCCCCTAACAACCAACAACGCACACCCCCTTACCACAAACAACACTAACACCCTAACCACAAACAACACTAACCCCCTAAGAACAAACTACACTAACGCCCTAACAACAAACAAAACTAACACCCTAACAACAAAAACTACTAAACCCCAACAAGAAACAACCCTAAACCCCTAACAACAAACACTAACCCCCTAACAACAAACAACACTAAACCCCTAAGAAGAAACTAACCTAACCCCGTAACAACAAACAACCCTAACCTCCTAACAACAAACAACCTTAAACCCATAACAACAAACAACCCTAAACCCCTAACAACAAACAACACTAACACCCTAACAACAAAAACTACTAAACCCCAACAAGAAACAGCCCTAAACCCCTAACAACAAACACTAACCCCCTAACAACAAAAAACACTAAACCCCTAACAAGAAACTAACCTAACCCCGTAACAACAAACAACCCTAACCTCCTAACAACAAACAACCTTAACCCCCTAACAACAAACAACCCTAAACCCCTAACAACAAACCATCCTAACCCCCTAACAACCAACAACGCACCCCCCCTAACCACAAACAACACTAACACCCTAACCACAAACAACACTAACCCCGTAAGAACAAACAACACTAACCCCCTAACAACAAACAACACTAACACCCTAACAACAAAAACTACTAAACCCCAACAAGAAACAACCCTAAACCCCTAACAACAAACACTAAACCCCTAACAGCAAACAACACTAAACCCCTAACAAGAAACTAACCTAACCCCCTAACAACCAACAACGCACACCCCCTAACCACAAACAACACTAACACCCTAACCACAAACAACACTAACCCCGTAAGAACAAACTACACTAACCCCCTAACAACAAACAACACTAACACCCTAACAACAAAAACTACTAAACCCAACAAGAAACAACCCTAAACCCCTAACAACAAACACTAACCCCTTAACAACAAACAACACTAAACCCCTAACAAGAAACTTACCTAACCCCGTAACAACAAACAACCCTAACCTCCTAACAACAAACAACCTTAAACCCCTAACAACAAACAACCCTAAACCCCTAACAACAAACAACACTAACACCCTAAGAACAAAAACCACTAAACCCCAACAAGAAACAACACTAAACCCCTAACAACAAACACTAACCCCCTAACAACAAACAACACTAAACCCCTAACAAGAAACTAACCTAACCCTGTAAAAACAAACAACCCTAACCTCCTAACAACAAACAACACTAACCCCCTAACAAACAACAACACTAACCCCCTAACCACAAACAACACTAACACCCTAACAACAAAAACTACTTAACCCCAACAAGAAACAACCCTAAACCCCTAACAACAAACACTAACCCCCTAACAACAAACAACACTAAACCCCTAACAAGAAACTAACCTAACCCCGTAACAACAAAAAACCCTAACCTCCTAACAGCAAACAACCTTATACCCCTAACAACAAACAACCCTAAACCCCTAACAACAAACAACACTAACACCCTAACAACAAAAACCACTAAACCCCAACAAGAAACAACACTAAACCCCTAACAACAAACACTAACCCCCTAACAACAAACAACACTAAACCCCTAACAAGAAACTAACCTAACCCTGTAACAACAAACAGCCCTAACCTCGTAACAACAAGCAACCTTAACCCCCTAACAACAAACAACACTAAACCAATAACAACAAACAATCCTAACCCCCTAACAACCAACAACTCTCACCCCCTAACCACAAACAACACTAACACCCTAACCACAAACAACACTAACCCCGTAAGAACAAACAACACTAACCCCCTAACCACAAACAACACTAACACCCTAAAAACAAAAACTACTAAACCCCAACAAGAAACAACCCAAAACCCCTAACAACAAACACTAACCCCCTAACAGACAACAACACTAAACCCCTAACAAGAAACTAACCTAACCCCGTAACAACAAACAACCCTAACCTCCTAACAACAAACAACCTTAAAACCCTAACAACAAACAACCCTAAACCCCTGACAACAAACAACACTAACACACTAACAACAAAAAACACTAAACACCAACAAGAAACAACACTAAACCCCTAACAACAAACACTAACCCCCTAACAACAAACAACACTAAACCCCTAACAAGAAACTAACCTAACCCTGTTACAACAAACAACCCTAACCTCCTAACAACAAATAACCCTAACCCCCTAACAAACAACAACACTAACCCCCTAACCACAAACAACACTAACACCCTAACAACAAAAACTACTATACCCCAACAAGAAACAACCCTAAACCCCTAACAACAAACACTAACCCCCTAACAACAAACAACACTAAACCCCTAACAAGAAACTAACCTAACCCTGTAACAACAAACAACCCTAACCTCCTAACAAGAAACAACCTTAACCCCCTAACAACAAACAACCCTAAACCCCTAACAACAAACAATCCTAACCCCCTAACAACCAACAACTCACACCCCCTAACCACAAACAACACTAACACCCTAACCACAAACAACACTAACCCCGTAAGAACAAACAACTCTAACCCCCTAACAACAAACAACACTAACACTCTAACAACAAAAACTACTAAACCCCAACAAGAAACAACCCTAAACCCCGAACAAAAAACACTAACCCCCTAACAACAAACAACACTAAACCCCTAACAAGAAACTAACCTAACCCCGTAACAACAAACAACCCTAACCTCCTAACAACAACCTTAAACCCCTAACAACAAACAATCCTAAACCCGTAACAACAAACAACACTAACACCCTAACAACAAAAACCACTTAACCCCAACAAGAAATAACACTAAACCGCTAACAACAAACACTAACCCCCTAACAACAAACAACACTAAACCCCTAACAAGAAACTAAC
Source organism: Loxodonta africana (assembly GCF_030014295.1). Lineage (NCBI taxonomy): Eukaryota > Metazoa > Chordata > Mammalia > Proboscidea > Elephantidae > Loxodonta > Loxodonta africana. The sequence goes on along the minus strand of NW_026975261.1, from coordinate 1,028,114 downwards.
CTAACCCTGTAACAACAAACAGCCCTAACCTCCTAACAACAAACAACCTTAACACCCTAACAAGAAACAACCCTAAACCCCTAACAACAAACAATCCTAACCCCCTAACAACCAACAACTTTCACCCCCTAACCACAAACAACACTAACACCCTAACCACAAACAACACTAAAACCCTAACAACAAAAACTACTAAACCCCAACAAGAAACAACCCTAAACCCCTAACAACAAACACTAACCCCCTAACAGCAAACAACACTAAACCCCTAACAAGAAACTAACCTAACCCCGTAACAACAAACAACCCTAACCTCCTAACAACAAACAACCTTAAACCCCTAACAACAAACAACCCTAAACCCCTAACAACAAACAACACTAACACCCTAACAACAAAAACCACTAAACCCCAACAAGAAACAACACTAAACCCCTAACAACAAACACTAACCCCCTAACAACAAACAACACTAAACCCCTAACAAGAAACTAACCTAACCCCGTAACAACAAACAACCCTAACCTCCTAACAAGAAACAACCTTAAACCCCTAACAACAAACAATCCTAACCCCCTAACAACCAACAACGCTCACCCCCTAACCACAAACAACACTAACACCCTAACCACAAACAACACTAACCCCGTAAGAACAAACAACACTAAGCCCCTAACCACAAACAACACTAAACCCCTAACAAGAAACTAACCTAACCCTGTAACAACAAACAACCCTAACCTGCTAACAACAAACAACCCTAACCCCCTAACAAACAACAACACTAACCCCCTAACCACAAACAACACTAACACCCTAACAACAAAAACTACTAAACCCCAACAAGAAACAACCCTAAACCCCTAACAACAAACACTAACCCCCTAACAGCAAACAACACTAAAACCCTAACAAGAAACTAACCTAACCCCCTAACAACCAACAACGCACACCCCCTAACCACAAACAACACTATCACCCTAACCACAAACAACACTAACCCCGTAAGAACAAACTACACTAACCCCCAAACAACAAACAACACTACCACCCTAAGAACAAAAACTACTAAACCCAACAAGAAACAACCCTAAACCCCTAACAACAAACACTAACCCCCTAACAACAAACAACACTAAACCCCTAACAAGAAACTAACCTAACCCCGTAACAACAAACAACCCTAACCTCCTAACAACAAACAACCTTAACCCCCTAAACAACCAACAACAATAATCCCCTAACCACCAACAGCACTAACCCAGTAAAACCAAAAAAAACTAACCCCCTAACAACAACCAACACTTATACCCTAAAAACAAACAACACTAACCCCCAACAAGAAAGAACCCAAATCCTCTAAGAACAAACAACTCTAACCCCCAACAACAAAAAACTCGGAACCCCTAACAACAAGCAACACTAAAACACTAACAACAAACAACCCTTACCTCCTAACAACCAGCAGCACTAACCCCCTAAGCAAAAACACTAACACCCTAACAACAAAACCCACTAAACCCCAACAAGAAACAACCCTAAACACCTAACAGCAAACAACACTAACCCCCTAACAACAAACAACAGTAACACCCTAACAACAAAGATCCCTAACCCCCTAAAAACAAACAACACTAAGCCCCAACAACAAACCACACTAACTCTCTAACAACAACCCTAATCCCCTAACTACAATCAACACTAACCCACTAAAAACAAACAAATCTACCCCCTAAAAAACAACACAAACCCCAAACAACAAACAACTCTCACACCCTAACAACAAACAACACTAACCCCCAAACAACAACAACACTAAGCCCAAAAACGGACAACACTAACACCCTAACAACAAACACTACTAAACCCCAACTAGGAACAACCCTAACCCCCTAACAACAAACAACACTAACCCCCTAACAACAAACAACCCTAAACCCCTAACATCAAAGAAAACTAACACCCTAACAACAAACAACCCTAACGCCCTAACAACAAACAACACTAACCCCCGAACAGCAAACAACCCTAAACCCTAAAAACCAGAAACACTAACCCACTAACAACAAACAACAATAACCCACTAAGAACAAACAACCCTAACACCCTAACAACAAGCAACCTTAAACCTCTAACAACAAACAACCCTAAACCCTTAACAACAAACAACCCTAACCCCCTAACCACCAACAACACTCACCCGCTAACAACAAACAACACTAACACCCTAACCACAAACAACACTAACCCGGTAAGAACAAACAACACTAACCCCGTAACAACAAACAACACCAACACCCTAACAACAAAAACCACTAAAACCAACAAGAAACAACCATAAACCCCTAAATACAAACAACACTAACCCCCTAACAACAAACAACACCAACACCCTAACAACAAAAACTACTAAACCCCAACAAGAAACAACCCTAAACCCCTAACAACAAACACTAACCCCCTAACAACAAACAACACTAAACCCCTAACAAGAAACTAACCTAACCCTGTAACAACAAACAACCCTAACCTCCTAACAACAAACCACCTTAACCCCCTAACAACAAACAACCCTAAAGCCCTAACAACAAACAACCCTAACCCCCTAACAACCAACAACGCTCACCCCTAACCACAAACAACACTAACACCCTAACCAGAAACAACACTAACCCCGTAAGAACAAACAACACTAACCCCCTAACAACAAACAACACTAACAACCTAACCACAAACAACACTAACCCCGTAAGAACAAACAACACTAACCCCCTAACCACAAACAACATTAACACCCTAACAACAAAAACTACTAAACCCCAACAAGAAGCAACCCTAAACCCCTAACAACAAACACTAACCCCCTAACAGCAAACAACCCTAAACTCCTAACAACAAACAACCTTAAACCCCTAACAACAAACAACCCTAAACCCCTAACAACAAACAACACTAACACCCTAAGAACAAAAACCAGTAAACTCCAACAAGAAACAACACTAAACCCCTAACAACAAACACTAACCCCCTAACAACAAACAACAATAAACCCCTAACAAGAAACTAACCTAACCCTGTAACAACAAAGATCCCTAACCTCCTAACAACAAACAACCTTAAGCCCCTAACAACAAACAACCCTAAACCCCTAACAACAAACCATCCTAAACCCCTAACAACCAACAACGCATACCCCCTAACCACAAACAACACTAACACCCTAACCACAAACAACACTAACCCCATAAGAACAAACAACACTAACCCCCTAACAACAAACAACACTAACACCCTAACAAAAAAACTACTAAACCCCAACAAGAAACAACCCTAAACCCCTAACAACAAACACTAACCCCCTAACAACAAACAACACTAAACCCCTAACAAGAAACTAACCTAACCCCGTAACAACAAACAACCCTAACCTCCTAACAACAAACAACCTTAAACCCCTAACAACAAACAACCCTAAACCCCTAACAACAAACAAAAGTAACACACTAACAACAAAAAACACTAAACCCCAACAAGAAACAACACTAAACCCCTAACAACAAACACTAACCCCCTAACAACAAACAACACTAAACCCCTAACAAGAAACTAACCTAACCCTGTAACAACAAACAACCCTAACCTCCTAACAACAAATAACCCTAACCCCCTAACAAACAACACTAACCCCCTAACCACAAACAATACTAACACCCTAACAACAAAAACTACTAAACCCCAACAAGAAACAACCCTAAACCCCTAGCAACAAACACTAACCCCCTAACAACAAACAACACTAAACCCCTAACAAGAAACTAACCTAACCCTGTAACAACAAACAACCCTAACCACCTAACAACAAACAACCTTAACCCCCTAACAACAAACAACCCTAAACCCCTAACAACAAACAATCCTAACCCCCTAACAACCAACAACGCACACCCCCTATCCACAAACAACACTAACACCCTAACCACAAACAACACTAACCCCGTAAGAACAAACAACACTAACCCCCTAACAACAAACAACACCAACACCCTAACAAGAAAAACTACTAAACCCCAACAAGAAACAACCCTAAACCCCTAACAACAAACACTAACCCCCTAACAACAAACAACACTAAACCCGTAACAAGAAACTAACCTAAACCCGTAACAACAAACAACCCTAAACTCCTAACAACAAACAACCTTAAACCCCTAACAACAAACAACCCTAAACCCCTAACAACAAACAACACTAACACCCTAAGAACAAAAACCAGTAAACTCCAACAAGAAACAACACTAAACCCCTAACAACAAACACTAACCCCCTAACAACAAACAACACTAAACCCCTAACAAGAAACTAACCTAACCCTGTAACAACAAACAGCCCTAACCCCCTAACAACAAACAACCTTAACCCCCTAACAACAAACAACCCTAAACCCCTAACAACAAACAATAATAACCCCCTAACAACCAACAACTCTCACACCCTAACCACAAACAACACTAACACCCTAACCACAAACAACACTAACCCCGCAAGAACAAACAACACTAACCCCCTAACAACAAACAACACCAACACCCTAACAAGAAAAACTACTAAACCCCAACAAGAAACAACCCTAAACCCCTAACAACAAACACTAACCCCCTAACAACAAACAACACTAAACCCGTAACAAGAAACTAACCTAAACCTGTAACAACAAACAACCCTAAACTCCTAACAACAAACAACCTTAAACCCCTAACAACAAACAACCCTAAAACCTAACAACAAACAACACTAACACCCTAACAACAAAAACCAGTAAACTCCAACAAGAAACAACACTAAACCCCTAACAACAAACACTAACCTCCTAACAACAAACAACACTAAACCCCTAACAAGAAACTAACCTAACCCTGTAACAACAAACAGCCCTAACCCCCTAACAACAAACAACCTTAACCCCCTAACAACAAACAACCCTAAACCCCTAACAACAAACAATAATAACCCCCTAACAACCAACAACTCTCACACCCTAACCACAAACAACACTAACACCCTAACCACAAACAACACTAACCCCGCAAGAACAAACAACACTAACACCCTAATCACAAACAACACTAACACCCGAACAACAAAAACTACTAAACCCCAATAGGAAACAACCCTAAACCCCTAACAACAAACACTAACCCCCTAACAGCAAACAACACTAAACACCTAACAAGAAACTAACCTAACCCCGTAACAACAAACAACCCTAAACTCCTAACAACAAACAACCTTAAACCCCTAACAACAAACAACCCTAAACCCCTGACAACAAACAACACTAACACCCTAACAACAAAAACCACTAAACCCCAACAAGAAACAACACTAAACCCCTAACAACAAACACTAACCCCCTAACAACAAACAACACTAAACCCCTAACAAGAAACTAACCTAACCCTGTAACAACAAACAACCCTAAACTCCTAACAAAAAACAACCTTAACCCCCTAACAAACAACAACACTAACCCAATAACCACAAACAACACTAACACCCTAACAACAAAAACTACTAAACCCCAACAAGAAACAGCCCTAAACCCCTAACAACAAACACTAACCCCCTAACAACAAAAAACACTAAACCCCTAACAAGAAAATAACCTAACCCCGTAACAACAAACAACCCTAACCTGCTAACAACAAACAACATTAAACCCCTAACAACAAACAACCCTAAACCCCTATCAACAAACAACACTAACACCCTAACAACAAAAACCACTAAACCTCAACAAGAAACAACCCGAAACCCCTAAATAGAAACAACACTAACCACCTAACAACAACCCTAACCCCATAACAACAAACAACCCTAACCCCCAACAACAATCTACTCTAACCCACTAACAACACACAACCCTAAGCCCCTAACAACAAAGAACCCTAACTCTCTAACAAGAAACAACACTAACCCCCTAACAACAAAAAACACTAACCCCCTAACAACAAAAAACACTAACCCCCTAACAACAAACACCACTAACCCCCTAACAACAATCCTAAGAACCTAATAACAAACAACACTAACCCCCTAAAAATAAACTACTCTAAACCCCTAACAACAAACAACCCTACCCCCTAGCAACAAACAACCCTAAAACCGAAACAACAAACAACCCTAACCTTCTAACAACAAACAACCCTAACCCCCTAACAAACAACAACACTAACCCCCTAACCACAAACAACACTAACACCCTAACAACAAAAACTACTAAACCCCGACAAGAAACAACCCTAAACCCCTAACAACAAACACTAACCCCCTAACAACAAACAACACTAAACCCCTAACAAGAAACTAACCTAACCCCGTAACAAGAAACAACCCTAACCTCCTAACAACAAACAACCCTAACCCCCTAACAAACAACAACACTAACCCCCTAACCACAAACAACACTAACACCCTAAAAACAAGAACTACTAAACCCCAACAAGAAACAACCCTAAACCCCTAACAACAAACACTAACCCCCTAACAACAAACAACACTAAACCCCTAACAAGAAACTAACCTAACCCCGTAACAACAAACAACCCTAACCTCCTAACAACAAACAACCTTAACCCCCTAACAACAAACAACCCTAAACCCATAACAACAAACAATCCTAAACCCCAACAACCAAAAACGCTCACCCCCTAACCACAAACAACACTAACACCCTAAGCACAAACAACACTAACCCCATAAGAACAAACTACACTAACCCCCTAACAACAAACAACACTAACACCCTAACAACAAAAACTACTAAACCCAACAAGAAACAACCCTAAACCCCTAACAACAAACACTAACCCCCTAAAAACAAACAACACTAAACCCCTAACAAGAAACTAACCTAACCCCGTAACAACAAACAACCCTAACCTCCTAACAACAAAAAACTTTAAACCCCTAACAACAAACAACCCTAAACCCCTAACAAAAAACAACACTAACACCCTAACAACAAAAACCACTAAACCCCAACAAGAAACAACACTAAACCCCTAACAACAAACACTAACCCCCTAACAACAAACAACACTAAACCCCTAACAAGAAACTAACCTAACCCTGTAAAAACAAACAACCCTAACCTCCTAACAACAAACAACCCTAACCCCCTAACAAACAGCAACACTAACCCCCTAACAACAAACAACACTAACACCACAACAACAAAAACTACTAAACCCCAACAAGAAACAACCCTAAACCCCTAACAACAAACACTAACCCCCTAACAATAAACAACACTAAACCCCTAACAAGAAACTAACCTAACCCCATAACAACAGACAACCCTAACCTCCTAACAACAAACAACCTTAAACCCCTAAAAACAAACAAATCTAAACCCCTAACAACAAACAACACTAACACCCTAACAACAAAAACCACTAAACCCCAACAAGAAACAACACTAAACCCCTAACAACAAACACTAACCCCCTAACAACAAACAACATTAAACCCCTAACAAGAAACTAACCTAACCCTGTAACAACAAACAGCCCTAACATCCTAACAACAAACCATCTTAACCCCCTAACGACAAACAACCCTAAAACCCTAACAACAAACAATCGTAACCCCCTAACAACCAACAACTCTCACCCCCAAACCACAAACAACACTAACACCCTAACCACGAACAACACTAACCCCGTAAGAACAAACAGCACTAACCCCCTAACCACAAACAACACTAACACCCTAACAACAAAAACTACTAAACCCCAACAAGAAACAACCCTAAACCCCTAACAACAAACACTAACCCCTAACAACAAACAACACTAAACCCCTAACAAGAAACTAACCTAACCCCGTAACAACAAACAACCCTAACCCCCTAACAACAAACAACCTTAAACCCCTAACAACAAACAACCCTAAACCCCTAACAACAAACAACACTAACACCCTAACAACAAAAACCACTAAACCCAACAAGAAACAGCACTAAACCCCTAACAACAAACACTAACCCCCTAACAACAAACAACCTAAACCCCTAACAACAAACAATCCTAACCCCCTAACAACCAACAACGCTCACCCCTAACCACAAACAACACTAACACCCTAACCACAAACAACACTAACCCCGTAAGAACAAACAACACTAACCCCCTAACCACAAACAACACTAACACCCTAACAACAAAAACTACTAAACCCCAACAAGAAACAACCCTAAACCCCTAACAACAAACACTAACCCCCTAACAAAAAACAACTCTAAACACCTAACAAGAAACTAACCTAACCCCGTAACAACAAACAACCCTAACCTAATAACAACAAACAACCTTAAACCCCTAAGAACAAACAACCCTAAACCCCTAACAACAAACAACACTAACACCCTAACAACAAAAAGCACTAAACTCCAACAAGAAACAACACTGAACCCCTAACAACAAACACTAACCCCCTAACAACAAACAACACTAAACCCCTAACAAGAAACTAACCTAACCCTGTAAGAACAAACAACCCTAACCTCCTAACAACAAAAAACTTTAAACCCCTAACAACAAACAACCCTAAACCCCTAACAAAAAACAACACTAATACCCTAACAACAAAAACCACTAAACCTCAACAAGAAACAACCCGAAACCCCTAAATAGAAACAACACTAACCACCTAACAACAACCCTAACCCCATAACAACAAACAACCCTAACCCCCAACAACAATCTACTCTAACCCACTAACAACACACAACCCTAAGCCCCTAACAACAAAGAACCCTAACTCTCTAACAAGAAACAACCCTAACCCCCTAACAACAAAAAACACTAACCCCCTAACAACAAACACCACTAACCCCTTAACAACAATCCTAACAACCTAACAACAAACAACACTAACCCCCTAAAAATAAACTACTCTAAACCCCTAACAACAAACAACCCTACCCCCTAGCAAAAAACAACCCTAAAACCGAAACAACAAACAACCCTAACCTTCTAACAACAAACAACCCTAACCCCCTAACAAACAACAACACTAACCCCCTAACCACAAACAACACTAACACCCTAACAACAAAAACTACTAAACCCCGACAAGAAACAACCCTAAACCCATAACAACAAACACTAACCCCCTAACAACAAACAACACTAAACCCCTAACAACAATCAACACTAACACCCTAACAACAAAAACCACTAAACCCCAACAAGAAACAACACTAAACCCCTAACAACAAACACTAACCCCCTAACAACAAACAACCCTAAACCCCTAACAACAAACAATCCTAACCACCTAACAACCAACAACACTCACCCCTAACCACAAACAACACTAACACCCTAACCACAAACAACACTAACCCCCTAACAACAAACACCACTAACCCCCTAACAACAATCCTAACAACCTAACAACAAACAACACTAACCCCCTAAAAATAAACTACTCTAAACCCCTAACGACAAACAACCCTAACCCCCTAACAACAAACAACCCTAAACCCCTAACAACAAACTACCCTAACCCCCTAACAAACAACAACACTAACCCCTTAACCACAAACAACACTAACACCCTAACAACAAAAACTACTAAACCCCAACAAGAAACAATCCTAAACCCCTAACAACAAACAATAAAACCCTAACAAGAAACTAACCTAACCCCGTAACAACAAACAACCCTATCCTCCTAACAACAAACAACCTTAAACCCCTAACAACAAACAACTCTAAACCCCTAACAACAAACAACACTAACACCCTAACAACAAAAACCACTAAACCCCTAACAAGAAACTAACCTAACCCTGTAACAACAAACAACCCTAACCTCCTAACAACAAACAACCTTAACCCCCTAACAACAAACAACCCTAAACCCCTAAAAACAAACAATCCTAACCCCCTAACAACCAACAACGCTCACCCCCTAACCACAAACAGCACTAACACCCTAACGACAAACAACACTAACCCCGTAAGAACAAACAACACTAACCCCCTAACAACAAACAACAGTAACACCCTAACAACAAAAACCACTAAAGCCCAACAACAAACAACCCTAAAACCCTAAATACAAACAACACTAACCCCCTAACAACAAACAACACCAACACCCTAACAACAAAAACTACTAAACCCCAACAAGAAACAACCCTAAACCCCTAACAAGAAACACTAACCCAATAACAACAAACAACACTAAACCCCTAACAAGAAACTAACCTAACCCCATAACAACAAACAACCCTAACCTCCTAACAAAAAACAACCTTAAACCCCTAACAACAAACAACCCTAAACCCCTAACAACGAACAACACTAACACCCTAACAACAAAATCCACTACACCCCAAGAAGAAACAACACTAAACCCCTAACAACAAACACTAACCCCCTAACAACAAACAACACTAAACCCCTAACAGGAAACTAACCTAACCCTGCAACAACAAACAACCCTAACCTCCTAACAACAAACAACCCTAACCCCCTAACAAACAACAACACTAACCCCCTAACCACAAACAACACTAACACCCTAACAACAAAAACCACTAAACCCCAAAAACAAACTACTCTAACCCACTAACAACAAACAACACTAAGCCCCTAAAAACAAAGAATCCCAACTCTCTAACAAGAAACAACACTAACCCCCTAACAACAAAAAACACTAACCCCCTAACAACAAACACCACTAACAGCCTAACAACAATCGTAACAACCTAACAACAAACAACACTAACCCCCTAAAAATAAACTACTCTAAAACCCTAACAACAAACAACCCTAACCCCCTAACAACAAAAAACCCTAAACCCCTAACAACAAACAACCCTAACCTTCTAACAACAAACAACCCTAACCCCCTAACAAACAACAACACTAACCCCCTAATCACAAACAACACTAACACCCTAACCACAAACAACACTAACCCCGTAAGAACAAACAACACTAACCCCCTAACAACAAACAACACTAACACCCTAACAACAAAAACCACTAAAGTCCAACAAGAAACAACCCTAAACCCCTAAATACAAACTACACTAACCCCCTAACCACAAAGAACACTAACACCCTAACAACAAAAACCAGTAAACCTCAAAAAGAAACAACCCGAAACCCCTAAATAGAAACAACACTAACCACCTAACAACAAGCCTAACCCCCTAACAACAAACAACCCTAACCCCCAACAACAAACTACTCTAACCCACTAACAACAAACAACCCTAAGCCCCTAACAACAAGGAACCCTAACTCTCTAACAAGAAACAACACTAACCCCCTAACAACAAAAAATACTAACCCCCTAACAACAAACACCACTAACCCCCTAACAACAATCCTAACAACCTAACAACAAATAACACTAACCCCCAAAAAATAAACTACTCTGAACCCCTAACAACAAACAACCCTAACCCCCTAACAACAAACAACCCTAAACCCCTAACAACAAACAACCCTAAGCTTCTAACAACAAACAACCCTAACCCCGTAACAAACAACAACACTAACCCCCTAACCACAAACAACACTAACACCCTAACAACAAAAAATACTAAACCCCAACAAGAAACAACCCTAAACCCCTAACAACAAACACTAACCCCCTAACAACAAACAACACTAAACCCCTAACAAGAAACTAACCTAACCCCGTAACAACAAACAACTCTAACCTCCTAAAAACAAACAACCTTAAACCCCTAACAACAAACAACCCTAAACCCCTAACAACAATCAACACTAACACCCTAACAAAAAAAACCACTAAAGCCCAAAAAGAAACAACACTAAACCCCTAACAACAAACACTAACCCCTAACAACAAAAAGTACTAAACCCCTAACAAGAAACTAACCTAACCCTGTAACAACAAACAACCCTAACCTCCTAACAACAAACAACCTTAACCCCCTAACAACAAACAACCCTAAACCCCTAACAACAAACAATCCTAACCCCCTAACAACCAACAACGCTCACCCCCTAACCACAAACAACACTAACACCCTAACCAAAAACAACACTAACCCCGTAAGAACAAACAACACTAACCCCCTAACAACAAACAACACTAACACCCTAACAACAAAAACCACTAAAGCCCAACAAGGAGCAACCCTAAACCCCTAAATACAAACAACACTAACCCCCTAACCACAAACAACACTAACACCCTAACAACAAAAACCACTAAACCTCAACAAGAAACAACCCGAAACCCCTAAATAGAAACAACACTAACCACCTAACAACAATCCTAATCCCCTAACAACAAACAACCCTAACCCCCAACAACAAACTACTCTAACCCACTAACAACAAACAAGCCTAATCCCCTATCAACAAACAACCCTAACCCCCAACAACAAACTACTCTAACCCCCTAACAACAAAAAACACTAACCCCCTAACAACAAACACCACTAACCCCCTAACAACAATCCTAACAACCTAACAACAAACAACACTAACCCCCTAAAAATAAACTACTCTAAACCCCTAACAACAAACAACCCTAACCCCCTAACAACAAACAACCCTAAACCCCTAACAACAAACAACCCTAACCTTCTAACAACAAACAACCATAACCCCCTAACAAACAACAACACTAACCCCCTAACCACAAACAACACTAACACCCTAACAACAAAAACCACTAAACCCCAACAAGAAACAACACTAAACCCCTCACAACAAACACAAACCCCCTAACAACAAACAACACTAAACCCCTAACAAGAAACTAACCTAACCCTGTAACAACAAACAACCCTAACCTCCTAACAACAAACAACCTTAAACCCCTAACAACAAACAACCCTAAAACCCTAACAACAAAGAACACTAACACGCTAACAACAAAAAGCACTAAACCCCAACAAGAAACAACACTAAACCCCTAACAACAAACACTAACCCCCTAACAACAAACAACACTAAACTCCTAACAAGAAACAAACCTAAACCTGTAACAACAAACAACCCTAACCTCCTAACAACAATCAACCTTAACCCCTAACAACAAACAACCTTAAACCCCTAACAACAAAGAATCCTAACCCCCTAACAACCAACAACGCTCACCCCCTAACCACAAACAGCACTAACACCCTAACCACAAACAACACTAACCCCGTAAGAACAAACAACACTAACCCCCTAACAACAAACAACACTAACACCCTAAAAAGAAAAACTACTAAACCCCAACAAGAAACAACCCTAAACCCCTAACAACAAACACTAACCCCCTAACAACAAGCAACACTAAACCCCTAACAAGAAACTAACCTAACCCCGTAACAACAAACAACCCTAACCTCCTAACAACAAACAACCTTAAACCCCCAACAACAAACAACCCTAAACCCCTAACAACAATCAACAATAACACCCTAACAACAAAAACCACTAAACCCCAACAAGAAACAACACTAAACCCCTAACAACAAACACTAACCCCCTAACAACAAACAACACTAAACCCCTAACAAGAAACTAATGTAACCCCGTAACAACAAACAACCCTAAACCCCTAACAACAAACAATCCTAACCCCCTAATAACCAACAACGCTCACCCCCTAACCACAAAAAAAACTAACACCCTAACCACAAACAACAGTAACCCCGTTAGAACAAACTACACTAACCCCTAACAACAAACAACACTAACACCCTAACAAGAAAAACTACTAAACCCCAACAAGAAACAACCCTAAACCCCTAACAACAAACACTAACCCCCTAACAACAAACAACACTAAACCCCTAACAAGAAACTAACCTAACCCCGTAACAACAAACAACTCTAACCTCCTAAAAACAAACAACCTTAAACCCCTAACAACAAACAACCCTAAACCCCTAACAACAATCAACACTAACACCCTAACAAAAAAACCACTAAAGCCCAAAAAGAAACAACACTAAACCCCTAACAACAAACACTAACCCCTAACAACAAAAAGTACTAAACCCCTAACAAGAAACTAAACTAACCCTGTAACAACAAACAACCCTAACCTCCTAACAACAAACAACCTTAACCCCCTAAAAACAAACAACCCTAAACCGCTAACAACAAACAATCCTAACCCCCTAACAACCAACAACGCTCACCCCCTAACCACAAACAACACTAACACCCTAACCAAAAACAACACTAACCCCGTAAGAACAAACAACACTAACCCCCTAACAACAAACAACACTAACACCCTAACAACAAAAACCACTAAAGCCCAACAAGGAGCAACCCTAAACCCCTAAATACAAACAACACTAACCCCCTAACCACAAACAACACTAAAACCCTAACAACAAAAACCACTAAACCTCAACAAGAAACAACCCGAAACCCCTAAATAGAAACAACACTAACCACCTAACAACAATCCTAATCCCCTAACAACAAACAACCCTAACCCCCAACAACAAACTACTCTAACCCACTAACAACAAACAAGCCTAATCCCCTAACAACAAACAACCCTAACCCCCAACAAAAAACTACTCTAACCCCCTAACAACAAAAAACATTAACCCCCTAACAACAAACACCACTAACCCCCTAACAACAATCCTAACAACCTAACAACAAACAACACTAACCCCCTAAAAATAAACTACTCTAAACCCCTAACAACAAACAACCCTAACCCCCTAACAACAAACAACCCTAAACCCCTAACAACAAACAACCCTAACCTTCTAACAACAAACAACCCTAACCCCCTAACAAACAACAACACTAACCCCCTAACCACAAACAACACTAACACCCTAACAACAAAAACCACTAAACCCCAACAAGAAACAACAGTAAACCCCTAACTACAAACACTAACCCCCTAACAACAAACAACACTAAATCCCTAACAAGAAACTAACCTAACCCCGTAACAACAAACAACCCTAACCTCCTAACAACAAACAACCTTAAACCCCTAACAACAAACAACCCTAAACCCCTAACAACAAACAACACTAACCCCCTAACAACAAAAACCACTAAACCCCAACAAGAAACAACACTAAACCCCTAACTACAAACACTAACCCCCTAACAACAAACAACACTAAACCCCTAACAAGAAACTAAACTAACCCTGTAACAACAAACAGCCCTAACCTCCTAACAACAAACAACCTTAACCCCCAACAACAAACAACCCTAAACCCCTAACAACCAACAATCCTAACCCCCTAACAACCAACAACTCTCACCCCCTAACCACAAACAACACTAACACCCTAACCACAAACAACACTAACCCCGTAAGAACAAACAACACTAACCCCCTAACCACAAACAACACTAACACCCTAACAACAAAAAACACTAAACCCCAACAAGAAACAACCCTAAACCCCTAACAACAAACACTAACCCCCTAACAGCAAACAACACTAAACCCCTAACAAGAAACTAACCTAACCCCGTAACAACAAACAACCCTAACCTCCTAACAACAAACAACCTTAAACCCCTAACAACAAACAACCCTAAACCCCTAACAACAAACAACACTAACACCCTAACAACAAAAAACACTAAACCCCAACAAGAAACAACACTAAACCCCTAACAACAAACACTAACCCCCTAACAACAAACAACACTAAACCCCTAACAAGAAACTAACCTAACCCTGTAACAACAAACAACCCTAACCTCCTAACAACAAACCAACTTAACCCCCTAACAACAAACAACCCTAAACCCCTAACAACAAACAATCCTAACCCCCTAACAACCAACAACGCTCACCCCCTAACCACAAACAACACTAACCCCGGAAGACCAAACAACACTAACCCCGTAACAACAAACAACACTAACATCCTAACAACAAAAACGACTAAAGCCCAACAAGAAACAACCCTAAACCCCTAAATACAAACAACACTAACCCCCTAACAACAAACAACACCAACACCCTAACAACAAAAACTACTAAACCCCAACAAGAAACAACCCTAAACCCCTAACAACAAACACTAACCCCCTAACAACAAACAACCCTAAACCCCTAAGAACAAACAATCCTAACCCCCTAACAACCAACAACTCTCAACCCCAACCACAAACAACACTAACACCCTAACCACAAACAACACTAACACCCTAACAACAAAAACTACTAAACCCCAACAAGAAACAACCCTAAACCCCTAACAACAAACACTAACCCCCTAACAGCAAACAACACTAAACCCCTAACAAGAGACTAACCTAACCCTGTAACAACAAACAACCCTAACCTCCTAACAACAAACAACCTTAAACCCCTAACAACAAACAACCCTAAACCCCTAACAACAAACAACACTAACACCCTAACAACAAAAACCACTAAACCCCAACAAGAAACAACACTAAACCCGTAACAACAAACACTAACCCCCTAACTACAAACAACACTAAACCCCTAACAAGAAACTAACCTAACCCTGTAACAACAAACAACCCTAACGTCCTAACAACAAACATCCTTAACCCCCTAACAACAAACAACCCTAAACCCCTAATAACAAACAATCCTAACCCCCTAACAACCAACAATGCACACCCCCAAACCACAAACAACACTAACACCCTAACAACAAAAACTACTAAACCCCAACAAGAAACAACCCTAAACCCCTAACAACAAACACTAACCCCCTAACAGCAAACAACACTAAACCCCTAACAAGAAACTAACCTAACACCCTAACAACCAACAACGCACACCCCCTAACCACAAACAACACTAACACCCTAACCACAAACAACACTAACCCCGTAAGAAAAAACTACACTAACCCCCTAACAACAAACAACACTAACACCCTAACAACAAAAACTACTAAACCCAACAAGAAACAACCCTAAACCCCTAACAACAAACACTAACCCCCTAACAACAAACAACACTAAACCCCTAACAAGAAACTAACCTAACGCCGTAACAACAAACAACCCTAACCTCCTAACAGCAAACAACCTTAAACCCCTAACAACAAACAACCCTAAACCCCTAACAACAAACAACACTAACACCCTAACAACAAAAACCACTAAACCCCAACAAGAAACAACACTAAACCCCTAACAACAAACACTAACCCCCTAACAACAAACAACACTAAACCCCTAACAAGAAACTAACCTAACCCTGTAACAACAAACAGCCCTAACCTCCTAACAACAAACCACCTTAACCCCCTAACAACAAACCACCTTAACCCCCTAACAACAAACAACCCTAAACCCCTAACAACAAACAATCCTAACCCCCTAACAACCAACAACTCTCACCCCCTAACCACAAACAACACTAACACCCTAACCACAAACAACACTAACCCCGTAAGAACAAACAACACTAACCCCCTAACCACAAACAACACTAACACCCTAACAACAAAAACTACTAAACCCCAACAAGAAACAACCCTAAACCCCTAACAACACTAACCCCCTAAGAACAAACAACACTAAACCCCTAACAAGAAACTAACCTAACCCTGTAACAACAAACAACCCTAACCTCCTAACAACAAACAACCTTAAACCCCTAACAACAAACAACCCTAAACCCCTAACAACAAAAAACACTAACAACCTAACAACAAAAAACACTAAACCCCAACAACAAACAACACTAAACCCCTAACAGCAAACACTAACCCCCTAACAACAAACAACACTAAACCCCTAACAAGAAACTAACCTAACCCCGTAACAACAAACAACCCTAACCTCCTAACAACAAACAACCTTAAACCCCTAACAACAAACAACCCTAAACCCCTAGCACCAAACACTAACACCCTAACAACAAAAACCACTAAACCCCAACAAGAAACAACACTAAACCCCTAACAACAAACACTAACCCCCTAACAACAAACAACACTAAACCCCTAACAACAAACACTAACCCCCTAACAACAAACAACACTAAACCCCTAACAAGAAACTAACCTAACCGTGTAACAACAAACAACCCTAACCTCCTAACAACAAACAACCCTAACCCCCTAACAAACAACAACACTAACCCCCTAACCACAAACAACACTAACACCCTAACAACAAAAACTACTAAACCCCAACAAGAAACAACCCTAAACCCCTAACAACAAACACTAACCCCCTAACAACAAACAACACTAACACCCTAACAACAAAAACTACTAAACCCCAACAAGAAACAACCCTAACCCCTAACAACAAACAACCCTAACCCCCTAACAACAAACAACCCTAAACCCCTACCATCAAAGAACACTAACACCCTAACAACAAACAACCCTAACACCCTAACAACAAACAACACTAGCCCCCAAACAACAAACAACCCTAACCCCTAAAAACCAAAAACACTAACCCACTAACAGCAAACTAAACTAACCAACTAACAACAAACAACCCTAACACCCTAACAACAAACAACACTAACCCCCTAACAACAAACAACCCTAACCCCTAACATCAAACAACACTAACCCAGTAACAACAAACAACCCTAACCCCCTAACAACAAACATTCCTATCCCCCTAACAACCAACAACACTAACCCCCTAACCACAAACAACACTAACACCCTAACAACAAAAACCACTAAACCCCAACAAGAAACAACCCTAAACCCCTAACAACAAACAACACTAACCCCCTAACAACACACAACCCTAACCAAACAACAGACAACCCTAACCCACCAACAACAAACAACACTAACCCCCTAACAAGAACCAACCCTAACCCCGTAACAACAAAAAACCCTAACCCCTAACAACAAACAACCCTAACCCCCAACAACAAACAACCCTAAACCCCTAACATCAAAGAACACTAACACCCTAACAACAAACGACCCTAACCCCCTAACAACAAACAACACTAACCCCCAAACAACAAACAACCCTAACCCCTAAAAACCAAAAACACTAACCCACTAACAACAAACAACCCTAACACACTAACAACAAACAACCCTAACACCCTAACAGCAAACAACACTAACCCCCTAACAACAAAAAACCCTAACCCCTAACATCAAACAACACTAACCCCGTAACAACAAACAACCCTAACCCCCAAACAACAAACACTAACCCCCTAACAACAAACAACACTAAACCCCTAACAAGAAACTAACCTAACCCCGTAACAACAAACAACCCTGACCTCCTAACAACAAACCTTAACCCCCTAACAACAAACACCCCTAAACGCCTAACAACAAACAATCCTAACCCCCTGACAACCAACAACACTAACCCCCTAACCACAAACAACACTAACACCCTAACCACAAACAACACTAACCCCGTAAGAACAAACAACACTAACCCCCTAACAACAAACAACACTAACACCCTAACAACAAAAACCACTAAACCCCAACAAGAAACAACCCGAAACCCCTAAATACAAAAAGCACTAACCCCCTAACAACAACCCTAACCCCCTAACAACAAACAACCCTAACCCCCAACAACAAACAACTCTAACCCACTAACTACATACAACCCTAATCCCCTAACAACAAAGAAAACTAACTCTCTAACAAGAAACAACACTAACCCCCTAACAACAAAAAACACTAACCCCCTCACAACAAACACCACTAACACCCTAACAACAATCCTAACAACCTAACAACAAACAACACTAACCCCTTAAAACAAACTACCCTAAACCCCTAACAACAAACAACCCTAACCCCCTAACAACCAACAACAGTAAACCCCTAACCACAAACAACACTAACATCCTAACAACAAAAACCACTAAAGTACAACAAGAAACAACCCTAACCCCCTAACAACAAACAACCCTAACCCCCTATACAACCAACAACACTAACCCCGTAACCACCAACAGCACTAACCCAGTAAAAATAAAAAAAAATACTAACCCCCTAACAACAACCAACACTTATCCCCTAAAAACAAACAACACTAACCCCCAACAAGAAAGAACCCAAATCCTCTAACAACAAACAACTCTAACCCCCTAACAACAAAAAACTCTGAACCCCTAACAACAAACAACACTAACCCACTAACAACAAACAACACTAACCCCCTAACAACAAACAACCCTAAGTCTCTAACAACAAACAACCTTCAACCCCTAAAATCCAACAACCCAAAACCCCTAACAACAAAAGTAACCACCTATCAACAAACAACCCTAACCCCATAACAACCAACAACACTAACCCCCATCCACAAACAACACTAACCCCCTAACAACACACAACACTAACCCTCTTACAAAAAAAATCCTAACCCCCTAACAACAAACAACACTAACCCCTTAACAACAAACATCCCTAACCCACTAACAACAAACAAAACTAACGCCCTAACAAACATTAACCCCCGACCAGAAACAACACTAACCCCCTAACAAAAATCAACCCTAACTCCCTAACAACAAACAACCCTAACCCACTAACAACAAACAACCCTAACACCCTAACAACAAACAACACTAACCCCCTAACAACAAACAACCCTGAACCCCTAACAACAAACAACACTATACCCCTAACAACAAACAACCTTAACCCCCTAACAACAATCAAACCTAACCCCCAAACAACAAACAACCCTAACCCCCAAACAACGAACAACCCTAACCCCCTCACGAAAACAACCCTAAGCCCCTAACAAGCACAACTCTAAACCCCGAAAATACAATCGTAACCCCGTAACAAACACAACCCTAACCCCCTAACAAAGCCTAACAATAACTTTAAACCTGACCATAAGCATAACCCCAAACCCTAGCACTAACTCTAACTCTAAACCTAACACTAACTTAGCCCTGCCCTTTATCGTAAACCTAGCCTTAACCCTAACCTTACCCCTACCCGAACCCTAACTCCATACCTAACCCGAACACTAAACTTGACCCTACTCTAACTTTAACTCTAACGTGACTATTAACTGAAACATCACCCTAACCCTACGCCTAAATCTAACTCGAGCCCTAACCATAACAATTACCCTAAACCCTCGCCTTAACTGTAAACCTAACCCTAACCCTCACCCTAATCCTTAACCGTATCCCCAACCCTAAACCTGACGCTATCCCCAAACTTATCCCTAACCCTAACCCTAATACGAACAGTAACCCAAATCTAACCCTAACCCTAATATTAAACCTAAACTTAAATCTACCCTAACCATAAACCTAACCCTAACACCCTAAACCTAACGTCTAACACCGTCTATAATCCTAACCCTTATCATAACCCTCACCCTTAACCTAAACTTCACACTAACCCTAAACCTAACCTAACGCTGACCCTAGACATAACGCCTAACCCTAACCGAACCCTAAACCTATCCTTAACACTAACCTGAACACAAACCCAAACCCTAGCCCTCACCAGAAAAATAACCCTCACCCTATCCTGAACTTCATCCAAACACTAACCATAACCTTAACCCTAAACCTAGACCTAACCCAAACCCTAACCTCAAACCTAACTCTAAGAATAACGCTAGTCCATCTGTAACCCTAAACTGAACACTTACAATAGCCCTGAACCTAACCCTAAACTTAATCCTAATCCTAAACCTAGACCTAATCCTAACCCTAACCCTAACTCTAACCTTGACCCTAAATAGAACACTAAGTCTAACCCTCAACTTGGACCTAAACCTAAATCTTACCCTACACTTAACCCTAACCCTAAACCTAACCCTCACTCTAACTCTAACCCTAATCATAACACTTACCCTAAACCCTCACCTTAACTGTAAAACTAACCGTAACCCTCACCCTAACCCCTAACCGTATCCCACAACGCTAACCCTAATGCTATCCCTAACCCTAACCCTAACACTAACCTGAAACCCCTGAGCCCTAATGATAAACCTAACCCTAACACAAACCCTAACCCTAACACCAAAGCCTAGCAAAAACCTTAACCCTAACTCTCACCCTAACTCTAACACTAACCCGAAACCTAATCATGAACCTAACCCTAACCCTAAACCAAACCTAACCATGACCAGAAACACAAGGTCTAACCAGAACCCTCACCCAAAACCTAATCCTAAACTACACCTCTAACTCTAACACTTTACCATAACCATAATCCAAACCCTACCCAACCCTAACCCTAAACCTAACCCTCACCCCAACCACAACGCCTAACACAACCATAACCCTTACCCTAACCGTAACACTAAACTTAACCCTAACCTTAAATCTAACCCTAACCCTAAAACTAAACACAACCCATGAACTTAACCCTAACCCTGAACATAACCTTAACACTAACCTGAAAACAAGCCCAAACCTTAGCCATAACCCTAACCCTCACCCTGTCTTAAACTTCACCCTATCCCTAACCTAAAACTCACTCTGACTTTAACCCTAACCCTACCCCTAAACCTAACCCTCACCTTAACCTTGGCCCACCTGTAACCCTAAACCTAACCCTTACAATAACTCTGACCCTAATCCTCGCCCTAAACCTAATTCTAATCCTAACCCTGACCCTAACCCTAACCTAACCCTAACCCTATCTTTAAGCCTACCATAATCTTAAACCTAACCCTAACCCTTAACTCTAACTCTAACCCTAACCCTAGCCCTAACCCTAATCTTAACTGTAACACTTTCCCAAAATCCTCATCTTAACTGTAAATGTAACTCTAACTCTTACCCTAACCCTAAACTTAACCCTAATTATAACCCTAACCTAAACCTAACTGAAATGCTAACCCTTAACCGTAACTCTAACGCTAATCCTTAGCCTAAACCTAACCTTAACCCTAAACCTAACCCTAACCACTGACCCTAACTCTAACCCTAAGCCTAAGCCGAACCCGAACCCTTAACCAAAATTTCACCCTAAGCATAACACTAAGCCTACCCTAACTTCATTCAAACCCTAACCCTAAGCAAAACTAACACTAACACTAAACCTAACCCTAACCCTAAACCTAACCCTAACCCTGACTCTAACCTGAACCCAAACCCCTAACCCTAACCCTCTCGCAGAACATAAATTCACTGTAACCCTAAACACTAAATCTCCCCAACCCTGACCCTAACCATAAACATAATCCCAACACTAAACTTAAACCTAACCCTGACTCTAACTCTAACTTTAACCCTAAAACTTACCCTACACACGCAGTTTGAATGGAAACCTAGCACTATCCCTCACCCTAACATCTAAACCTAACCCCAACCCTGAACCCAACCTTATCTCTAACTAAAAACTAGTCCTAAACCTAACTATGACTTAACCCTAACACTTACCCTAACTCTAAACCTGACCTTAACCCTAAACTTAATTCTAACCTTAACCCTAACCCTAACCCCAACACTAACCCTAAGCTCAACACTCACCCTTAACTTAAACTTCACCCTAACCCTAACCCTAAACCAAACACTAACCCTAACCCTAAACCTAACCTTAAACCTGACCCTAACATTAACCCAAACACTTAACGCTAAACCTAACACTAAGCCTAACCCTAACCTTAACCTAAACACCAAAGCCTAATCCTAACCCTCATCCTTAACCTAAACTTCACCCTAAACCTAAGCCTAACCCTAACCCTAAAATTACACCTAACCCTAAACTATCCTCTAACTCTCGCCCTAACCCTAACTCTAACCCTAACCCTGGTAAACCCTGGTAGTAACACCCTAAAACATCAGCTTAACTGTAAATGTAACACTAAGCCTCACACAAACCCCTAACCCTTTCCCTAACCCTATCACTCATCCTAACCCTAACCCTGACCTAAACTTAATCCTTACCCTAACCCTAAACTTAACGCTAACCTTAACTCTACCCTAAACCTAACAATAACTCTAAACCGGACCCTAACCCTAACCCTAAACCCTAGATCTAACTCGAACTCTAAACCTAACCCTAACCCTAACCTGGCCCCACCCTTTACAGTAAAGCTAGCCTTAACCCTAACCTTACCCCTACCCTAACCCTAAACCTAACCCTTACAATATCAATAACCCCTAGCAGGGTCCTGCCTAGTCTCTCCCACCTCATCACTCCTTACAAAGAGCCCTGCTTTGTCTCTCCCACATCCTCACTCCCTAAGCAGGGCTCTGCCTGTCCTCTCCCACCTCCTCACTCTCTATGCAGGACTCTGCCTTGTTCTCCCACCTCTTCACTCCCTACACAGGGCCCTGGCTAGTGTCTCCCATCTTCTCACTCCATACACAGCTTTCTGCCTGTTCTTTCCCACTTCCTCACTTCCTACACGGAGCCCTGCCTGGTCTCTCCCACCTCCTCACTCCCTACACCAGTCCCTGCCTGATCTCTCCTACCTCCTCACTCCCTGCACAGGGCCCTGCCTGGTCTCTCCCACATCCTTACTCCATACAAAGGGACTTGCCTGATCTCTGGCCTCCTCACTCCCTGCACAGAGCCCTGCCTGGTCTCTCCCAACTCCTCACTCCCTATTCAGGTCTCTGAATGTTTCTCCCACCTCTTCACTCCCTACACAGGGCCCTGCCTGCTGTCTTCCATCTTCTCACTCCCTACACAAGTTTCTGCCTATTCTCTCTCACCCCCTCACTTGCTAAACACAGTCCTGCCTGTTCTTTCCCACCTCCTGACTCAGTACACAGGTCTCTGCCTGGTCTCTTCCAACTCCTCACTCCCTAGACAGGGCCCTGCCTGGTCTCTGCCACCTCCTCACTCCCTACACAGGTCTCTGACTGCTCCCTGCCACCTCCTCACTCCCTACACAGGGCCCTGCCTGGTATCTCCCACCTCCTCACTCCCTACACAGGGCTCTGTCTTTTCTCTCCCACCTCCTCAGTCCCTACACAGGTATCTG
Source organism: Loxodonta africana (assembly GCF_030014295.1). NCBI lineage: Eukaryota > Metazoa > Chordata > Mammalia > Proboscidea > Elephantidae > Loxodonta > Loxodonta africana. Next base: position 1,003,194 of record NW_026975261.1, on the reverse strand, counting down.
GGTGGTCTCTCCCACCTCCTCACTCCCTTTACAGGGCCCTGATGATCTCTCCCACCTCCTCACTCCCTAAACAGGACCCTGCCTGGTCTCTCCACCTCCTTACTCCCTGCACAGGGCTCTGGCTAGTCTCTCCTACATCCTCACTCTTTATACAGCATCCTACCTGGTCTCTCTCACCTCCTCACTCCCTATGCAGGTCTCTGCCTGGTCTCTCCCACCTCCTCACTCCCTACACAGGTCCCTGACTGGCCTCTCTCACCTCCTCACTCCCTTTACAGGGCCCTGATGATCTCTCCCACCTCCTCACTCCCTAAACAGGGCCCTGCCTGGCCTCTCCCACATCCTCAATTCACACAGGGCCCTGCCTCCTCTCTCTCACATCCTGACTGCACACACAGGGCCCTAACTGGTCCCTCCCACCTTCTCCATCCCTACACAGGTCTCTGCATGGTTCTCCCACCTCCCCATTCCCTACAAGGGTCTCTGCCTGTTCTCTCCCACCTCTTCAATCCCTAGACAGGGCCCTGCCTCTTCTCTCCCACTTCCTCACTCCCTACTCAGGGCCCTGCCTGGTATTTCTAACCTCCTCAGGCCATACACAGGGCCCTGCCTGGTCTCTCCCAAATCCTCACTCCCTACACAGGACTCTGCCTGGTCTCTCCCAACACCTCACTCCCTACAAAGGGCCCTGCCTGGAATCTCCCACCTCCTCACACCCTACCCAGGGTCCTGCCTAGTCAATCCCACCTCCTCACTCCCTACGCAGGGCTCTGCCTGTCCTCTCTCGCCTTCTCACTCCCTACGCAGGACTCTGCCTGGTTCTCCACCTCTTCGCTCCCTACACAGGGCCTTGCCTGGTCTCTCCTACCTCCTCACTCCCTACACAGTTCTCTGCCTGTTCCCTCCCATTCCTCAATCCCTACACAGGTCTCTGGGTGGTCTTTCCCACCTCCTTACTACATACACAGGTGTTAGCCTGTTTTCTCCCTCCTCCTCACTCCCTACACAGGGCCCTGATGTTCTCTCGCACCTGCTCACTCCCTAAACAAGCCACTGCCTGGTCTCTCCACCTCCTTACTCCCTCCACAGGGCCCTGCCTGGTCTCTCTCACCTCCTCACTCCCTACACAGGGCCCTGCCTGGTATCTCCCACCTCCTCACTCCCTACACAGGGCTCTGTCTTTTCTCTCCCACCTCCTCAGTCCCTACACAGGTATCTGGGTGGTCTCTCCCACCTCCTCACTCCCTTTACAGGGCCCTGATGATCTCTCCCACCTCCTCACTCCCTAAACAGGACCCTGCCTGGTCTCTCCACCTCCTTACTCCCTGCACAGGGCTCTGGCTAGTCTCTCCTACATCCTCACTCTTTATACAGCATCCTACCTGGTCTCTCTCACCTCCTCACTCCCTATGCAGGTCTCTGCCTGGTCTCTCCCACCTCCTCACTCCCTACACAGGTCCCTGACTGGCCTCTCTCACCTCCTCACTCCCTTTACAGGGCCCTGATGATCTCTCCCACCTCCTCACTCCCTAAACAGGGCCCTGCCTGGCCTCTCCCACATCCTCAATTCACACAGGGCCCTGCCTCCTCTCTCTCACATCCTGACTGCACACACAGGGCCCTAACTGGTCCCTCCCACCTTCTCCATCCCTACACAGGTCTCTGCATGGTTCTCCCACCTCCCCATTCCCTACAAGGGTCTCTGCCTGTTCTCTCCCACCTCTTCAATCCCTAGACAGGGCCCTGCCTCTTCTCTCCCACTTCCTCACTCCCTACTCAGGGCCCTGCCTGGTATTTCTAACCTCCTCAGGCCATACACAGGGCCCTGCCTGGTCTCTCCCAAATCCTCACTCCCTACACAGGACTCTGCCTGGTCTCTCCCAACACCTCACTCCCTACAAAGGGCCCTGCCTGGAATCTCCCACCTCCTCACACCCTACACAGGGTCCTGCCTAGTCAATCCCACCTCCTCACTCCCTACGCAGGGCTCTGCCTGTCCTCTCTCGCCTTCTCACTCCCTATGCAGGACTCTGCCTGGTTCTCCACCTCTTCGCTCCCTACACAGGGCCTTGCCTGGTCTCTCCTACCTCCTCACTCCCTACACAGTTCTCTGCCTGTTCCCTCCCATTCCTCAATCCCTACACAGGTCTCTGGGTGGTCTTTCCCACCTCCTTACTACATACACAGGTGTTAGCCTGTTTTCTCCCTCCTCCTCACTCCCTACACAGGGCCCTGATGTTCTCTCGCACCTGCTCACTCCCTAAACAAGCCACTGCCTGGTCTCTCCACCTCCTTACTCCCTCCACAGGGCCCTGCCTGGTCTCTCTCACCTCCTCACTCCCTACACAGGGCCATGCCTGGCCTCTCCCACCTCCTCACTCCCTACACAGGGCTCTGCCTGGTCTCTATCACCCCCTCACTCCCTACACAGGGTCCTGCCTTACCTCTCCCACCTCCTCAGTCCCTGCACTGTGTTTCTGGCTGTTATCTCCCTTCTTCTCACTCCCTACACAGGGCTGTGCTTGTTCTCTCCCATCTCCTCACTCCCTATACAGGGCCCTGCCTGGTGTATCCCATCTGCTCACTTCCTGCACAGGGCCCTGATGATCTCTCCTACATCCTCACTCCCTACACAGGGCCCTGCCTGGCATCTCCACCTCCTTACTCCCTACACACAGACCTGCCTGGTCTCTTCCACATCCTCACTCTGTACACAGGGTCCTACCTGGTCTCTCCCACCTCCTCACTCCCTACACAGGGCCCTGCCTGGTCTCTCCTAACACCTCACTTCCTACACAGGGCTCTGCCTGATCTCTCCCACATCCTGACTCCCTACTCAGGTATCTGGGTGGTCTCTCCCAACTCCTCACTGTGTATGCAGGGCCTTACCTGTTCTCTATCACCTCCTCACTCCCTACACAGGGCCCTGATGGTCTCTCCCACCTCCTCACTCCCTACACAGGGTCCTGCCTGGTCTCTCCCACTTCCTCAATCCCTACACAGGTCCCTGACTGGTATCTCCACCACCTTACTTCCTACACACAGCCTTGCCTGTTCTCTTCCACATCCTCACTCTGTACACAGGGTCCTACCTGGTCTCTCCCACCTCCTCACTCCCTACACAGGGCCCTGCCTGGTCTCTCCTAACACCTCACTTCCTACACAGGGCTCTGCCTGATCTCTCCCACATCCTGACTCCCTACTCAGGTATCTGGGTGGTCTCTCCCAACTCCTCACTGTGTATGCAGGGCCTTACCTGTTCTCTATCACCTCCTCACTCCCTACACAGGGCCCTGATGGTCTCTCCCACCTCCTCACTCCCTACACAGGGTCCTGCCTGGTCTCTCCCACTTCCTCAATCCCTACACAGGTCCCTGACTGGTATCTCCACCACCTTACTTCCTACACACAGCCTTGCCTGTTCTCTTCCACATCCTCACTCTGTACACAGGGTCCTACCTGGTCTCTCTCACCTCATCACTCCCTACACAGGGCCCTGCCTGGTCTCTCCTAACACCTCACTCCCTACACAGGGCTCTGCCTGGCCTCTCCCACCTCCTCACTCCCTACACAGGGCCCGGCCTGGTCTCTCCTTCTTCTCAATCCCTACACAGGTCTCTGCCTCTTCTCTCCAAGATACTCACTCCGTACACTGGGCCCTGCCAGGTCTCTCCCACCTCCTCAGTCCCTTCACAGGTCTTTGCCTGGTCTCTCCCACATCTCTGCCTCTTCTCTCCTGCATCCTCACTCCCAACATAGGGCCCTGCCTGGTCTCTCCCACCTTCTCACTCCCTACACAGGACGCTGCCTGGCCTCTCCCACCTCCTCAGGACCTACACAGGTCCCTGCCTGGTCTCTTCCAGCTCCTCACTCCCTACACAGGTGTCTGCCTGGATTCTCCCACCTCCTCACTCCTTACACAGGGCCCTGCCTGGTATGTCCCTCCTCCTCACTCCCTACAGAGGGCCCTGCCTGGTGTCTCCCTTCTGCTTACTCCCTACATATGTCTCTGTCTCTTCTCTGCCACCTCCTCACTCTCTACACAGGGCCCTGCCTGATCTCTGGCACATTCTCACTCCCTACACAGGACCTGTGTGGTCTCTCCCAACACCTCACTCCCTCCACAGGGCCCTGCCTGGATGCTCCCTCCCCCTCACACCCTGCACAGGGTCCTGCTTGGTCTCTCCCACCTCATCACTCCTTACACAGGGCCTGCCTGGTCTCTCCCATCTCCTCACTCCCTATACTTGGCTCTGCCTGGTCTCTCCCATCTCCTCACTCCCTAAGCAGGACTCTGCCTGGGTCTCCCTCTTCTTCACTCCCTACACAGGGCCCTGTCTGGTGTCTCCCATCTTCTCTATGCACAGAGCCCTGCCTGGTCTGTCCCACCTCCTCACTCCCTACACTCTTCTCTGCCTGTTCTCTCCCACCTCCTAACTCCCTGCACAGGGCCCTGCCTGGTCTCTCCCATATCCTTACTCCATACAGGGACATGCCTGATCTCTGGCCAACTCACTCCCTACAGAGGGCCCTTCCTGGTCTCTCCCATCTCCTCACTCCCTATGCAGGTCTCTGAATGGTTCTCCCACCTCTCCACTCCCTACACAGGGCCCTGCCTGCTCTCTACCATCTTCTCAATCCCTACACAGGTTTCTGCCTATTCTCTCCCACCTCCTCACTCCCTACACAGGTCTCTGCCTGGCCTCTCCCACTTCCTCACTCCCTACACAGGTCCCTGCTTCGTCTCTCCCACCTCATCACTCCTTACACAGGGCCCTGCCTGGTCTCTCCTACATTCTCACTCTTTACACAGCATCCTACCTGGTCTCTCTCACCTCCTCACTCCCTATGCAGGTCTCTGCCTGGTCTCTCCTAAGGCCTAACTCCCTACTCAGGTCCCTGCCTGACCTCTCCCACCTCCTCACTCCCTAGACATGGCCGTGCCTGGTTGCTCCCAGCCCCTCACTCCCTACTCAGGGCCCCGCCTTTTCTCTCCCACCTCCTCCATCCCTGTAAAGGTCTCTGCCTGCTCTGTCCCACCTCCTTACTCCCTACAGAGTTCTCTGCCTGTTCTCTTCCACATCCTCACTCCTTACACAGGGCCCTTCCTGGTCCCTCCCACCTCCTCACTTCCTACACCTGTCCCTGCCTGGTCTCTTCCATCTCCTCTCTCCCTACTCAGGGCCCTGCCTGGTCTCACCCACCTCCTCACTCCCTACAAAGGTCTCTGTCTGGTCTCTCAGCTCTTCACTCCCTACACAGGTTTCTGTCTCTTTTGTCCCACCATCTTACTCCCTATACAGTGCCCTGCCTGGTCTCTCACTCTCTATACAGGGCCCTGCATGGTCTCTCCCACCTCCTGACTCCCTTCACAGTGCCCAGCCTAGTCCCTCCCACCTCCTCACTCCCTACACAGGTTAGGGTTTAGGGTTTAGTTTAGTGTTAGGGTTATGGTTCGGGATCGGGTTTAGGGGTTAAGGTTAGGTTTTAGGGTTTAGTGTTCGAGTTTAGGGTCAGGGTCAGTTTTTAGTGTCAGGGTCAGGGTTTATGGTCAGGGTTTAGGGTCAGGGTCAGGGTCAGGGTTAGGGGTTAGGGTCAGGGTTAGGTTTAGGGTTTGTTTTTATGGTTAGGGTTTAGGGTTTAGGATTAGGGTTGGGGTAAGGTTAGGGCTATGTGTTAGGGCTAGGGGTTAGGGTTTAGTGTTTAGTGATAGAGTTTAGGGTCAGGGTCAGAGTCAGTGTTTAGTGTCAGGGTCAGAGTTTAGGGTCAGGGTTAGGGTCACGGTCAGGGTTAGGGTCATGGTCAGGGTTTAGGGTCATTGTCACGGTTTAGGGTCAGGGTCTGGGTCAGGGTTAGGGGTTAGAGTCAGGGTTAGGTTTAGGGTTTGGGTTTAGGGTTAGGATTTAGGGTTTAGGGTTAGGGCTAGGGTTAGTTTTAGAGGTTAGAGGTTAGGGTTAGGGTTAGGGCTAGGGCTAGGGCTTGGTGTTAGGGCTAGGTCTAGGGCTAGGGTTTTAGGGCTAGAGTTTAGGGTTAGGGTTAGGGTTTTGGGTTAGGCTGATGGTTAGAGTTTAGGGTTAGGGTTCATGGTTAGTGTTAGGGTTAGTGTTAGGGTTTAGGGTTAGGGTTAGGGTTTAGGGTTAGCAGTTAGTGTTAGGGTTAGTGTTCAGGGTTAGGGTTTGGGTTTAGGGTTAGCGGTTAGTGTTAGGGTTAGTGTTCAGGGTTAGGGTTAATGTTTAGGGTTAGGTTTTAGGGTTCGAGTTAGTGTTAGGGTTAGGGCTAGGGCTAGGGCTAGGACTTGGGCTAGGGCCTAGGGCTAGGGCTAGTGATATGGTTTGTGTTTAGGGTTCGGGTTTGGGTTCACGTTAGGCTTCGGTTTAGGATTTGGGTTAGGGTTTTGGGTAAGGGTTATTGTTAGGTTCAGGGCTATTGTAAGGGTTAGGTTTAGGGTTACAGGTGGACTAGCGTTATGATTAAAGTTTAAGTTTAGGGTTTGGGTTAGGTTTAGATTTAGGGTTAGGGTTTGGATGAAGTTTACGATATGGTGAGTGTTATTTTTAAGGTTAGGTCTAGAGTTTGGGTTCGTGTTCAGGTTAGTGTTAAGGTTAGGTTTAGCGTTTGGATTAGGGTTAGGGGTTATGTTTGGGGGTAGGGTTATGTTTAGATTTAGGGTTAGTGTGAAGTTTAGGTTAAGGGTGAGGGTTACAGTTAGGGTTAGGGTAAGGGTGAGGGTTAGGGTCAGAGTTATTGTAAGGGTTAGGTTTAGGGTACTACAGGTGGGCCAAGGTTAAGTTTAGGGTTTGATTTAGGGGTAGGGTTAGGGTTAAAGTTAGGGTGAGCTTTAGCTTAGGGATAGGGTGAAGTTTAAGATAGGCTGAGGGTTAGTTTTAGGGTTATGGTTAAGGTTTGAGTTTGGTTTCAGGTTAGTGTTAAGGTTATGTTTAGGGTTAGGGTTAAGTTTACGGGTTCTTTTTAGTTTTAGGGTTAGGGTTAAATTTTAGGTTAGGGTTAAGTTTAGTGTTATGGTTAGGATTAGGGTCACGGTTTGTGTTAGTCTTTGTCGTTTGGGTGAGGGTTAGGTTTAGGGTTCGGGTTGGGTAGGGTTAGGATTCTGGTTATGGTAAGGTGTTAAGGGTTAGAGTTTTAGTTTAGGGTTAGGGTTTGGGTGAGGGTTCCGGTTAGTCATTGTGGTTCTGGTCATGGTTAGGTTTGGTTTAGGGTTAGGGTTAGGTTTATTATTAGGTTTCAGGTTAATGTTAGAGTTAGAGTTAGGGTGAGACTTAGGGTTAAGGTTTGGGTTAGGCTTTGGTGTTAGGGGTTAGGGTTTGGGTTAGGGGTTAGGGTTATCGTTAGGGCTTAGGGGTTCAGGTTAGTGTTAGGGTTAGGAATAGCATTAGGGTTAGGGTTGGGGGATACGGTTAGGGGTTAGGGTGAGGGTTGCGGTTAGTTTTACAGTTAAGGTGAGGGTTTAGGGTAAGTGTTATTCTTAGGGTTAGAGTTAGGGTTAGGTTCAGGGTTAGGGTTAGGTGTAGGGTAAGATTTCGGTTTAGGTTCAGGTTTAGAATTAGAGTTAGTGTTCTATTTAGGATCAAGCTTAGAGTTTGGGTTAGGGTTAGGATTAGGGTTAGGTCTAGGGTTAGGTTCAGGGCTAATGTAAGGCTTAGTTTTAGGGTTACAGGTGGAGTAGTGTTATGGTTAGAGTTAGGTTTAAGGTTAGGGTTTGGGTTAGGTTTAGGTTTAGGGTGAAGGTTAGGGTTAGTGTTGGATGAACCTTAGGACGGGGTGAGGGTTATTCTTATGATTAGGGCTGAAGTTTGATTTTGTGTTCAGGTTAGTGTTAAGGTTAGTTTTAGGGTTCGGGTTAGTGTTAGGAGTTACGTTTAGGGTTAGTGTTAGGTTTAGGTTCAGGGTTAGAGTGATGTTTAGGTTCATAGTGAGGGTCAAGGTAAGGGTTAGGATTACGGTGAGGATTATACTTAGTGTTAGAGTTTACGTTTAGGGTGTTAGGGTTAGGTTTATGGTTAGGGTAGGGTTAAGTTTAGGGTTAATGTAACGGTTAGTATTAGATTAGTGTTACTGTTCGTGTTTGGGTTAGGGTTAGGGATAAGTTTAGGGATAGCGGCAGGTTTAGGGTTGGGGATTCGGTTAGGGGTTCGGGTGAGGTTTAGTGTTAGGTTTACAGTTAAGGTGAGGGTTTAGGGTAAGTGTTATGGTTAGGGTTAGAGTTAGAGTTAGGGTTAGGGTTAGGGTGAATTTTCAGTTAATAGTGAGGGTTAGGTAAGGGTTAGGGTTAAGGTTAGAGTTAGGATTAAGATTAGTGTTAGGGTTAGGTTTAGGGTTAGGGATAGGATAGGGGTAAGGTTAGGGTTAAGGCTAGGTTTACGGTCAAGGGTACGTCTAGGTTAGGGTTAGGATTAGGTGTAGAGTTAGAGTTAGTGCTAGGGTTTAGGGGTAGGGTTCGGGTCAGGTTTAGAGTTTTTGTTAGTGTTAGGGTTAGGGTAGAGTTAAGGTTAGGGTTAAGTTTAGGGTTAGGGTAAGGGTTATGTTTAGGTCAGGGTTAGGGTTAGGGTTAGGGATAGGGTTAGGTTTAGGGAAAGGGTTAGGGTTCGTGTGAGGGTTAGTGTTAGATTTACAGTTAAGCTGATGTTTTACAGTGTTACGGTTAGGGTCAGGGTTAGAGTTAGAGTTAGGGTTAGGGCTAGACTGAGGGGATATTTAGGGTTAGGTTTAATTTTAGGGTTCTGCTTATGTATAGGGTGAAAGTTAAGTTAAGATTAGCGTTAGGGTAAATATTAGAGTTAGGTGTTTGGGTTAAGGTTAGGATCAGGTTAGGGTTAAGTTTAGGGTTAGTGTTAGTGTCAGGGTTAGGTTTTGGTGTTTGGGTTAATGTTAGGGTTAGCTTTAGGGTTAGGGTTTAGTTTAAGGTTAGGGTCAGGGTGCAGTTTAAGTTAAGTGTGAGGGTTGAGCTTACGGTTAGTGTTAGGGGTTAGGGTTAGGGTTAAGGTTAGGATTAGGATTAGGGTTAAGATTAGTTTTAGGGTTAGGGTAAGTGTTACGGTTAAGTCATGGTTAGGTTTAGGGCTAGGTAAAGGTTAGAGATAAGATTAGGTTAAGGGTAGGGTTTAGGTTTAGATGTTAGTGTGAGGGTTAGTGCTAGGTTTCCATTTAAGCTGAGTGTGTAGGGTAAGTTTTAGGGTTAGGATTAGGGTTAGAGATAGATTTAGGGTCAGGGTTAGGATTATGTTTAAGGTTAGGGTTAGGTATATGGTTAGGATTAGGGTTAGGGTCAGGGTTGGGGAGATTTAGTATTATGTTTAGTTTTAGGGCTAGGGTTAGGGTGAAGTTTATGTTAAGCGTGAGGGTTAGGGTTAGGGTTAGGGGTAAGGGTTCAGGTTAGGGTCAGGGTTAGGGTTTGCGTTAGGTTTAGGGTTAGCTTTAGTTTTGGTTAGGGTTAGGATTTGAATGAAGTTAGGGTAGGTTTAGGGTTATGGGTAGGGTGAAATTTTGGTTAGAGTTATTGTTCGGGGTTAGGGTTAGGTTTGAGTTTATCGTAGGGTTAAAGTTAGGGTTAAGGTTAGGTTAGGGTTATGGTCAGGGTTAAGATTAGGATTAGGTTTAGGGTGAGGGTTCGGGTCCGAGTTATTGTAAGGGTTAGTTTTAGGGTTACAGGTGGGCCAAGGTTAAGGTTAGGGTTAGGTTTAGGGGTAGGGATAGGGATAGGTTTAGAATTAGGTTAACATAAACTTCACCCTAACCCTAGCCCTAAAACTAAACATAATTAGAATTAGGGTGAGCTTTAGGTTAGGGATAGGTTGAAGTTTAAGTTAGGGTGAGGGTTAGGGTTAAGGTTATGGCTAAGGTTTGGGTTAGTTTTCAGGTTCGTGTTAAGGTTGTGTTTCGTGTTAGGGTTAAGTTTACGGGTTCTGTTTAGTTTTAGGGTTGGGGTTATGTTTAAGGTTAGGGTTAAGTTTAGTGTTACAGTTAGGGTTAGGGTTACGTTTTGTGTTAGGCGTTGTGGTTGGGGTGAGGTTTAGGTTTAGGGTTAGGGTTGGGTAGGGTTAGGATTATGGTTACGGTAAGGTGTTAGGTGTTAGAGGTGTAGTTTAGCGTTAGGGTTTGGGTGAGGGTTCCGGTTAGGCATTGTGGTTCTGGTCATGGTTAGGATTGGTTTAGGGTTAGGGTTAGGTTTATGATTAGGTTTCGGGTTAGTGTTAGAGTTAGAGTTAGGGTGAGAGCTACCTTTAAGGTTAGGGTTAGGTTTTGGTGTTATGGGTTAGGTTTGGGGTTAGGGTTAGGGTTATCATTAGGGCTTAGGTGTTCAGGTTAGTGTTAGGGTTAGGGATAGCATTAGGGTAAGGGTTGTGGGATACCGTTAGGGGTTAGAGTGAGTGTTACGGTTAGTTTTACATTTAAGGCGAGGGTTTAGGATAAGTGTCCCGATTATCGTTAGACATAGAGTTAGGGGTAGGTTTACGTTTAGGGTTAGGTGTAGGGTAAGATTTAGCTTTAGTTTCAGGTTTAGGGGTAGAGTTAGTGTTCTATTTAGGGTCAAGGTTAGAGTTCGGGTTAGGGTTAGGATTAGGTCTAGGGTTAGGATTAGGTTTAGGGTTAGGTTGAGGGGTATTTTAAGGGTTAGGTTTAGGGTTACAGGTGGACTAGCATTATGGTTAGAGTTAGATTTAATGTTAGGGGTTGGGTTAGGTTTAGGTTTAGGTTTAGGACTAAGGTTAGCGTTAGGGTTTGGATGAAGTTTAGGATAGGGTGAGGGTTATTTTTAGGGTTAGGGCTAGACTTTGGGTTTGTGTTCATGTTAGTGCTAAGGTTAGGTTTAGGGTTCAGGTTAGGGTTAGTGGTTATGTTCAGATTAGGTTTAGGTTTAGGGTTAGTGTGAAGTTTAGGTTAAGGGTGAGGGTTAGGATAAGGGTTTGCATTAGGGTTTGGATTCTAGTTAGGGTTAGAGTTTCGGTTTAGGGTGTTAGGGTTAGGTTTATGGTTAGGGAAGGGTTAAGTTTAGGGTTAACGTTAGGGTTAGCGTTAGATTAGGGTTACTGTTCGTCTTCGGGTTAGGGTTAGGGATAATGTGAGGGATAGATAGCATTAGGTTTAGGGTTGGGGATACGGTTAAGGGTTAGGTTTAGGTTTACATTGAAGGTGAAGGTTTAGGGTAATTGTTATGGTTAGGGTTAGAGTTAGAGTTAGGCTTATGGTTAGGGTGAAGTTTCAGTTAATAGTCAGGGTTAGGGTTAAGGTTAGAGTTATGCTTAAGGTTAGTGTCAGGGTTAGGTTGAAGGTAGGGGTAAGGTTAGGGTTTAGGCTAGGTTTACGGTAAAGGGTAGGGCTAGGTTAGGGTTAGGGTTAGGGTTAGAGTTAGAGTTAGTGCTAGGGTTTAGGCTTAGGGTTAGGGTCAGGTTTAGAGTTATTGTGAGGGTTAGGGTTAAGTTCGAGTTAAGGTTAGTGTTAAGTTTAGGGTTAGGGTAAGGGTTAGGATTAGGTCAAGGTTAAGGTTAGCATTAGGGATAGGGGTAGGATTAGGGAAAGGGTTAGCGATTCATGTGATGGTTAGTGTTAGGTTTACAGTTTAGCTGATGTTTTAGAGTGTTATGGTTAGGGGTATGGTTAGAGTTAGGGTTAGGGTTAGGTTTAGGGTTAGGGCTAGACTGAGGGGATAGTTTAGGGTTAGGTTTAGTTTCAGGTTAGGCTTAGGCTTACGTTTAGGGTGAAGCATACTTTAAGGATGAGGGTTAGGACTAGTGTTAGCGTTACGTGTTTGCGTTAAGGTTAGGGTTAGATTTAGGGTTAGTATTAGGGTCAGGTTTACGTGTTTGGGTTAATGCTAGGGTCAGGTTTAGGCTTAGGTTTAGGGTTAGGGTTAGGGTTCAGTTTAGGGTTAGTGTTAGGGTGCATTTAAAGTTAAGGGCGAGTGTTGAGCTCAGGTTAGCGTTAGGTGTTAGGGTTAGGGTTAAGGTTAGGATTAGGTTTAGGGTTAAGTTTAGGTTTATGCTTAGGTTTAGAGTACATGTTAGGGTTAAGTCATTGTTAGGTTTAGGGCTAGGTTAAGGTTAGAGATAGGGTTAGGTTAAGGGTTGGGGTTAGGTTTAGATGTTAGGGTGAGGGTTAGTTCTAGGTTTCCATTTAAGCTGAGTGTGTAGGGTAAGTTTTAGGGTTAGGATTAGGGTTAGGGTTAGAGTTAGGTTCAGGTTTGGGTTAGGTTGATGGTTAGGATTAGGGTTAGGGTCAGGGTTAGGCGGAGATTTAGTGTTATATTTAGTTTTAGGGTTAGAGTTAGGGTGAAGTTTATGTTAAGCGTGAGGGTTAGGGTTAGGGGTTAGGGTTCAGGTTATGGTCCGGGTTAGGGTTAGGTTTACATTTAGGGTTAGGTTTAAGTTTAGTTTTATTTTTGGTTAAGGTTAGGGTTTGGATGAAGTTAGGGGAGGTTTAGGGTCATGGTTAGGGTGAATTTTGGTTAAGAGTGAGGGTTCAGTTTAGGGTTAGGTTTACGGTTTGTGTTAGGCATTGTGGTTGGTGTGAGGATTAGTTTTAGGATTAGGGTTGGGTAGGGTTAGGATTATGGTTATGGTAAGGTGTTAGGGATTAGAGGAGTAGTTTTGGGTTAGGGCTTGGGTGAGGGTTCCGGTTAGGCATTGTGGTTCTGGTCATGGTTAGGTTTGGTTTAGGGTTAGGGTTAGTTTTATGATTAGGTTTCGGGTTAGTGTTAGAGTTAGGGTTAGGCTTTGGTGCTAGGGGTTAGGTTTTGGGTTAGGGTTAGGGTTATCGTTAGGGCTTAGGTTTTCAGGTGAGTGTTAGGGTTAGGGTTAGGGATAGCATTAGGGTTAGCTTTTGGGGGTACGGTTAGGGGTTAGGTGAGGGTTACAGTTAGTATTGCAGTTAAGGTTAGGTTTTAGGACAAGTGTTAGGATTAGGGTTAGAGTTAGAGTTAGGGTTAGGTTTAGGGTTAGGTGCAGGGTAAGTTTTAGGTTTAAGTCCTGGTTTAGGGTTAGAGTTAGTGTTCTCTTTAGGGTCAAGTTTAGAGTTCGGGTTAGGTTTAGGATTAGGTCTATTGTTGGGCTTAGGATTAGGGTTAGGTTCAGAGCTATTGTAAGGCTTAGGTTTAGGGTTACAGATGGACTAGCTTTACGGTTAGAGTTAGGTTTAAGGTTAGGGTTTGGGCTAGGTTTACGTTTACGGTTATGGTTAGGGTTAGGATTTGGTTGAAGTTTAGCATAGGCTGAGGGTTACTTTTAGGGTTAGGGCTAGAGTTTGGGTTTGTGTTCAGGTTAGTGTTATGGTTAGATTTAGGGTCCAGTTTAGGGTTAGGGATTATGTTTAGTGTTAGGGTTAGTTTTAGGTTTAGGGTTAGTGTGAAGTTTAGGTTAAGGGTGAGAGTTAGGGTTAGGGTTAGGGTTAGGATTAGGGTTAGTGTTAGACGTTAGGTTTAGGCTGCTAGTTTTAGGTTTATGGTTAGGGTAGGTTTAAGTTTAGGGTTAATGTTAGGGTTAGTGTTAGATTAGGGTTACTGTTCGTGTTAGGGTTACAGTTAGGGTTAGGGATAGCATTAGGTTTAGGGTTAGGAATATAGTTAGGGGTTAGGGTGAGGGTTGGGGATATGGTGAGGGTTAGGTTTAGGTTTACAGTTAAGGTGAGGGTTTAGGGTAATTGTTATGGTTAGGGTTAGAGTTAGGGTCATGGTGAAGTTTCAGTTAATAGTGGGGTTCAGGGTTAATGTTAGATTTAGGGTTAAGGTTAGTGTTAGGGTTAGGTTTAGGTTAGGGTTAAGGTAGCGGTCAGGTTAGGGTTAAGACTAGGTTTACGGTAAAGTGTAAGGCTAGGTTAGGGTTAGGTTTAGAGTTAGTGCTAGGGTTTAGGGTTAGGGTTAAGGTCAGGTTTAGAGTTATTGTTAGGTTTACGGTTAAGGTTAGGGTAGAGTTCAGGTTAAGTTGAAGGTTAGGGTAAGAGTTAGGTTTATGTCAGGTTTAGGGTTAGGATGAGGGATAGGGTTAGGGTTAGGGAAAGGGTTAGGGTTTCGTGTGAGGATTAGTGTTATGTTTACATTAAGCTGATGTTTTTGGGTGTTACAGTAATGTTTAGGGTTAGAGTTAGGTTAGGTTTAGAGTTAGGGCTAGAGTATGGTGATAGTGCTTTAGGTTTAGGTTTAGGGTGGAATTTAGGTTAAGGATGAGGGTTAGGGTTGGGGTAGGTGTTTGGATTAAGGTTAGGGTCAGGTTTAGGGTTTTGGTTTAGAGTTCAGGTTAGATTCAGGGTTAGGGTTAGATTTAGGTTTAGGGTTAGGGTTAGGTTTAGTGTTAGTTTAGCTTAGGGTTAGGGTTTGAATGAAGTTAGGGTAGGTTTAGGGTTATGGTTAGGTTGAAATTTTGGTTAAGTGTGAGGGTTTGGTTTCGGGTTAGGATTAGAGTTAGGGTTAGTGGTTAAGGTTAGGTTTAGGGTTAAGGTTAGGTTTAGGCTAAGCATTAGGGTTAGAGTTAGGGTTAGTGGTTAGTGTTTCAGTTAGGTTTAGGATAGGGTTATAATTAGGGTTAAGTTTAGGGTTACGGTAAGAGTTAGATTTACGTTTACAGTTAAGGTGAGGGTTTTGCGTAACTGTTACGGTTAGGGTTAGGGCTAGGTTTAGGGTTAGAGTTGGGTTAGGGGTTAGGTTTAGGTTAAGTTTATGGTAGGCTTAAAGTTAGGGTTAAGGTTAGGTTAGGGTTAGGGTCAGGGTTAGGATTAGAATTAGGTTTCGGGCAAGGGTTAGTGTCAGAGTTATTATAAGGGTTAGGTTTAGGGTTACAGATGGGCCAAGGTTAAGGTTAGGGTTAGGTTTAGGGGTTGGATTAGGGTTAAAGTTAGGGTTAGCTTTAGGTTAGGGATAGGGTGAAGTAAAGTAGGGTGAGGGTTAGGGATATGGCTAAGGTTTGGGTTCGTTTTCAGGTTAGTGTTAAGTTTAAGTTTAGGGTTAGCGTTAAGTTTATGGGTTCTGTTTAGTTTTAGGGTTAGGGTTAGATTTTAGGTTAGGGTTAAGTGTAACAGTTAGGGTTACGATTTGTGTTAGGCATTGTGGTTGGGGTGAGTGTTAGGTTTATGGTTAGGGTTGGGTAGAGTTAGGATTATGGTTATGGTAAGGTGTTAGGGTTTAGAGGTGTAGTTTAGGGTTAGGGTTTGGGTGAGGGTTTCGGTTAGGCATTGTGGTTCTGGTCATGGTTAAGTTTGGTTCAGAGTTTGGGTTAGGTTTATGATTAGGTTTCGGGTTAGTGTTAGAGTTAGGGTGAGGGATAGTGTTAAGGTTTAGGTTAGGCTTTGGTGTTATGGGTTAGGGTTTGCGTTAGGGTTTGCGTTAGAAAGAAAAGAGAATAGCAAGAGGCCTTTTCTCCCCGGCTGCTTTCCCAAGCCCTTCCAGCTAAAACTATGCCGTTGCTCCTCTGGAAGGATCCCTGCACCGCGACGTAGTTTCTCAGAAGAAGCCCTGCGTTTGCAAGAGCAAATGAGGAATTCGTTGCAGGAAAGAGGAAGGAAAGAAAGTTTCTCTCCCTCTGCCTGCTTTGCTCAGAGGACTGGATGAAGTCAGGGAGTTCTCCCTTTCACTGAGAAACGTGCGGGCTGCTGTTGCCTGGGCGCTCTCTTCTTTGCAAAAGAGTCTGCAGTTCCACGTTTTGAACCGTGGAAAGGCGCCGGGCTCTGCTAAGATTTCCCCCGGCGCTTCGTTTGCATGGGCCAAAGCGAGCCTTCACATTAGCCGAACGCTAACACTGCATACTCGTTCCACTTCCAGAACAGGGCTACCGCGAGGCATTTCTCCGGGGAAAAACGGCCCTTCGCGAAGGGCAGATCTGCCGAGCTCACTGCGGGAAAGCGAAAGCAAAGGACGCTTTTCTCCCTCTAACTGCTTTCGTCAGAGGAACGGGGGAAGTCACAGTGTTCTTTCTCTCACTGAGATACACACAATCTGACGTTGCCTCTGAGCTCCGTTGCTGGCAAAGAACTGAAACGGACATACATTCCTATGGGGAAACACAGGGCTTTGCTAGGATTTCTCTAGGCAGTGTGTTTTCCCTGGGCCTCACTGTACCAACACTATCTCGCAAGGGCAGCACTGCATGGGATTTCCTCTGCCAGGAGAGAGCTGCTGCTTTGTAGTTTGTGCTGGGAAACCTTGCTTTGGCAAGTGCCAATTGACCACAGTGAGGCAGAAAGAAAAGAGAATAGCAAGAGGCCTTTTCTCCCCGGCTGCTTTCCCAAGCCCTTCCAGCTAAAACTATGTCGTTGCTCCTCTGGAAGGATCCCTGCACCGCGACGCAGGTTTTCAGAAGAAGCCCTGCGTTTGCAAGAGCAAATGAGGAATTCGTTGCAGGAAAGAGGAAGGAAAGAAAGTTTCTCTCCTTCTGCCTGCTTTGCTCAGAGGACTGGATGAAGTCAGGGAGTTCTCCCTTTCACTGAGAAACGTGCGGGCTGCTGTTGCCTGTGCGCTCTCTTCTTTGCAAAAGAGTCTGCAGTTCCACACTTTGAACCGTGGAAAGGCGCCGGGCTCTGCTAAGATTTCCCCCGGCGCTTCGTTTGCCCTGGGCCAAAGCGAGCCTTCACATTAGCTGAACGCTAACACTGCATACTCGTTCCACTTCCAGAACAGGGCTACTGCCAGGCAGTTCTCCGGGGGAAAACGACCCTTCGGTAAGGACAGATCTGTAGAGCTCATTGCGGGAAAGCGAAAGCAAAGGACGCTTTTCTCCCTCTAACCGCTTTTGTCAGAGGAACGGGGGAAGTCACAGTGTTCTTTCTCTCACTGAGATACACACAATCTGACGTTGCCTCTGAGCTCCGTTGCTGGCAAAGAACTGAAACGGACATACATTTCTGTGGGGAAACACAGGGCTTTGCTAGGATTTCTCTAGGCAGTGTGTTTTCCCTGGGCCTCACTGTAGAAACACTATCTCGCCAGAGCAACACTGAATGGGATTTCCTCTGCCAGGAGAGAGCTACTGCTTTGTAGTTTGTGCTGGGAAACCTTGCTTTGGCAAGTGCCAATTGACCGCATTCGGGCAGAAAGAAAAGAGAATAGCAAGAGGCCTTTTCTCCCCGGCTGCTCTGCCAAGCCCTTCCAGCTAAAACTATGTCGTTGCTCCTCTGGAAGGGTCCCTGCAGCGTGACGTAGTTTTTCAGAAGAAGCCTTGCGTTTGCAAGAGCAAATGAGGAATTCCATGCAGGAAAGAGGAAGGAAAGAAAGTTTCTCTCCTTCTGCCTGCTTTGCTCAGAGGACTGGATGAAGTGAGGGAGTTCTCCCTTTCACTGAGAAACGTGCAGGCTGCTGTTGCCTGTGTGCTCTCTTCTTTGCAAATGAGTCTGCAGTTCCACGCTTTGAACCGTGGAAAGGCGCTGGGCTCTGCTAAGATTTCCCCCGGCGCTTCGTTTGCCCTGGGCCAAAGCGAGCCTTCACAATAGCTGAACGCTAACACTGCATACTTGTTCCACTTCCAGAACAGGGCTACCGCGAGGCAGTTCTCCGGGGGAAAACGGCCCTTCGCGAAGGGCAGATCTGCCGAGCTCATTGCGGGAAAGCGAAAGCAAAGGACGCTTTTCTCTCTCTAACCGCTTTCGTCAGAGGAACGGGGGAAGTCACAGTGTTCTTTCTCTCACTGAGATACACACAATCTGACGTTGCCTCTTTGCTCCGTTGCTGGCGAAGAACTGAAATGGACATACATTTCTTTGGGGAAACATAGGGCTTTGCTAGGATTTCTCTAGGCAGTGTGTTTTAAACCCCTAACAACAAACAACACTAACCCTCTAACAACAACAAACACTAACCTCCTGAATAAAAGCAACACTAACTCCCTAACAACAACCAACACTAACCCCCTAACAACAAACAACACGAAAACCCTAACAACAAACTCCACTAAACCCCAAGAAACAACTCTAAACGCCTAAAAACAAAGAATACTAAACACTTAACAACAAACAACACTAACACCCTAACCACAACCAACCCTAACATCATAACAACAAAGAACACTAACACCCTAAGAACAAACAACACTAACCCGCAACAAAAAACAACAGTAACCCCCTTAGAACAAGAACCCTAACCCCCTAACAACAAACAACCCTAAACCATTAATAACAAACAAAACTAACCCCGGAACAACAAACAACACTAACCCCCTAACAACAAACAACACTAAGCCCTTAACAACAAACAACCCTAACCCCGAACAAGAAACATCCCTAACGCCTTAACAACGAACAACATAACCAAACAGCAAACAACACTAACCCACTAAGAACAAACACTAACCCCGTAACAACAAACTACCCTAACCCCGTAACAACAAACAACCCTAACTTACTAACAACAAACAACATTAACCAGCTAACAACAAACAACACTAACCCCCTAACAACCAATAACCCTAAATCCCTAATAACAAACAACACTAACCCATAACAACAAAAAACCCTAATACACTAACAACAAACAACCCTAACACGCTAAAAACCAACAACACTAACCCCCTAACCACAAACAGCACTAACCCAATCAAAACAAAAAACACTAACCCCCTAACAACAACCAACACTTTCCCCGTAACAACAAACAACACTAACCCCCTAGCAAGAACCAACACTAACCCCCTAACAAGAAAGAACCCTAATCCCCTAACAACAAACCACCCTAAGCCCCTAACAACAAACAACACTAAACCCCTAACAACAAACAACACTAACCCCCTAACATCAAACTAACCTAACCCCCTAACAACAAACAACCCTAAGCCACTAAAAACAAACAACACTAACCCCCTAACAGGAAACTACCCTAACCTCGTAACCAAAAATACCCTAACCCCGTAAGAACAAACACCCCTAAGCCCCTAACAACAAACAACACTAACACACTAACAACCAACAACCCTAAACCTCTAAAAGCAAACAAAACTAACCCCCTAACAACTATCAACACCAACACTGTAACAACAAACACTAACCCCCTAACAACAAACAACCCTAACTCCCTAACAACCAACTACACTAACCTCCTAACCACAAACAGCAAAAAACCAGTAAAAACAAAGAACACTAACCCCCTAACAGCAACCAACACTTACCCCCTAAAAACAAACAACACTAACCCCCTAACAGGAAACAACCCTAATCCCCTAACAACAAACAACCCTAAGCCCCTAAGAACAAAAAACTCTAAACACCGAACAACAAACAACACTAAACCCCTAACCACAAACAACACTAACCCCCTAACAACCAACAACACTAACCCCCTAACCACAAACTACACTAACACCCTAACAACAAACAACACTAAACCCCAACAAGAAACAAACCTAAACCCCTAACAACAAACAACACTAACCCCTAACAACCAGCAACACTAACTCCCTAACCCCAAACAGCACTAACCCACTAAGAACAAAAAACACTAACCTACTAACAACAACCAACACTAACGCCCTAAGAACAAACAACACTAACCCCCTAACAACAAACAACCCTAACCCCCTAACAACAAACAACCGTAACCAAACAACAAAGAACCCTAACCCACTAACAACAAACAACACTAACTCTATAACAAGAAACTACACTAACCCCGTAACAACAAAAAATCCTATCCCCGTCATAACAAAGAACACTAACCCCGTAACAACAAACAACCCTAACCCCCTAACAGCAAACAACCCTAACCCCCTAACAACCAATAACCCTAACCGCCTAACAACAACCAACACTTTCCCCCTAAAAACAAACAACACTAACCCCCTAACAACAAACAACCCTAACCCCCTAAACAACCACCAACACTAACCCCCTAACCACCAACACCACTAAGTCAGTAAAAACAAAAAAAACTAACCCCCTAGCAACAACCAACACTTATCCCCTAAAAACAAACAACACTAACCCCCAACAAGAAAGAACCCAAATCCTTTAACAGCAAACAACTCTAACCCCCTAACAGCAAAAAACTCTGAACCCCTAACAACAAACAACACTAACCCACTAACAACAAACAACCCTAACCCCCTAACAACAAAGAACCCTGACCCCCTAACAACCAGCAACACTAACCCCCAACCACAAACACTAATACCCTAAGAACAAAAACCACAAAACCCCAACAAGAAACAACCCTAAACAGCTAACAATAAACAACACTAACCTCCTAACAACAGCTATCACTAACACCCTAACAACAACCATCCCTAAACCCCCAACAGCAAACACCACTATCCCCCAACAAGAAACAACCCTAAACCCCTAAAAAGAAACATTAACCCCGTAACAACAAACAACACTAACGCTCTAACCACAAAAAACACTAACACCCTAAGAACAAACAACACCAACCCCCTAACAACAAACAACACTAACACCCTAACAACAACAAACCCAAAACCCTTAATAACAAACGCTGACCCCGAACAAGAAACATTAACCCCCAACAAAAAAAAGCACAAACCCCCTAACAACAACAACACTAATCCCCTAACAACAAACAACCCTAACCCACTAACAACAAACAACCTTAACCCCCAAAAACAAACAACCCTAACCCCCTAAAAACCAACAACACTAACCCCCTAACAACAAACAACACTTACCCCCTAACAACAAACAATCCTAACACCCTAAAAACAAACAATGCAAACCCCCTAAAAACAAACAACCCTAAAACCCGAAAAACAAACAACACTGAACCCCTAAAAACAAACAACACTAAGCCACTAACAACACACAGCACTAATCCACTAACAACAAAAAACACTAACGCCCTAATGACAAGCAACACTAACACCTAACAACAAACAACACTACACACCTAACAACCATCGACCCTAATCTCCTAACAAGAAACAACCCTAACGCCCTGACAACAAACAACACTCACCCCCTAACAACAAATAACACTGAACCCCTAACAAAAACCCAAATTAACCCCTAATAACAAACAACCCTAACCCCTAACAACAAACAACCCTAACACCCTAACAACAAGCAACACTCAGCAACTAACAACAAACAACACTAACCCCCAAAAACAAACAACAATAACCAACTAAAAAAACACAATCCTAACCCCCTAACAACAAAAAACACTAATACCCTAAAAACAAACAACTCTAAACAGCTAAAAACAAACAACACTGAACCCCTGACAACAAACAACACTAATCCCCTAACAACAAACAACCCTAACCCACTAAAAACAAACAAAATTGATCCCCTAACAAACAACACTAACCTCCAACAACAAACAACACTAACTCCCCAACATAAAACAACACTAAGCCCCGAACAACAAAAAACTCTAACACACTGACAAACACTCCTAACAGCCTAACAACAAGCAACACTAACCCCCTAAGAACAACAAACCTAAACCCCTAACAACAAACAACACTAACCCGCAAACAACAAACAACAATAAACCCCTAACAACACACAACACTAACCCCCTAACAACAAACAGCCCTAACCCCGTAACAACAAACAAACCTAACCACCTAACAACAAACAACCCTAACAAAATAACAACAAACTACCCTAACCCCCAAAAAACAAACAACCCTAACCCCCAACCATAAACAGCACTAACACCCTAACCACAAACAACACTAACACCCTAACCACAAACAACACTAACTCCGTAAGAACAAACAAAACTAACCCCCTAAGAACAAACAACACTAACATCCTAACAACAAAAACTACTAAACCCCAACAAGAAATAACCCTAAACCCCTAACAACAAACACTCACCCCCTAACAACAAACAACACTAAACCCCTAACAAGAAACTAACCTAACCCTGTAACAACAAACAACCCTAACCTCCTAACAACAAACAACCCTAACCCCCTAACAACAAACAACCCTAAACCCCTAACAACAAACAACACTAACACCCTAACAACAAAAACCACTAAACCCCAACAAGAAACAACACTAAACCCCTAACAACAAACACTAACCCCCTAACAACAAACAACACTAAACCCCTAACAAGAAACTAACCAAACCCTGTAACAACAAACAACCCTAACCTCCTAACAGCAAACAACCTTAACCCCCTAACAACAAACAACCCTAAACCCCTAACAACAAACAATCCTAACCCCCTAACAACCAAGAACGCTCACCCCCTAACCACAAACAACACTAACACCCTAACCAAAAACAAGACAAACCCCGTAAGAACAAACAACACTAACCCCCTAACAACAAACAACACTAACACCCTAACAACAAAAACTACTAAACCCCAACAAGAAACAACCCTAAACCCCTAACAACAAACACTAACCCCCTAACAACAAACAACACTAAACCCCTAACAAGAAACTAACCTAACTCCGTAATAACAAACAACCCTAACCTCCTAACAACAAACAACCCTAAACCCCTAACAACAAACAACCCTAACCTTCTAACAACAAACAACCCTAACCCCCTAACAAACAACAACACTAACCCCCTAACCACAAACAACACTAACACCCTAACAACAAAAACTACTAAACCCCAACAAGAAACAACCCTAAACCCCTAACAACAAACACTAACCCCCTAACAACAAAAACCACTAAACCCCTAACAAGAAACTAACCTAAACCCGTAACAACAAACAACCCTAACCTCCTAACAACAAACAACCTTAACCCCCTAACAACAAACAACCCTAAACCCCTAACAACAAACAATCCTAACCCCCTAACAACCAACAACGCTCACCACCTAACCACAAACAACACTAACACCCTAACCACAAACAACACTAACCCCGTAAGAACAAACAACACTAACCCCCTAACAACAAACAACACTAACACCCTAACAACAAAAACTACTAAACCCCAACAAGAAACAACCCTAAACCCCTAACATCAAACACTAACCCCCTAACAACAAACAACACTAAAACCCTAACAAGAAACTAACCTAACCCCGTAACAACAAACAACCCTAACCTCCTAACAACAACCTTAAACCCCTAACAACAAACAACCCTAAACCCCTAACAACAAACAACACTAACACCCTAACAACAAAAACCACTAAACCCCAACAAGAAACAACACTAAACCCCTAACAACAAACACTAACCCCCTAACAACAAACAACACTAAACCCCTAACAAGAAACTAACCTAACCCTGTAACAACAAACAGCCCTAACCTCCTAACAACAAACAACCCTAAACCCCTAACAACAAACAACCCTAACCTTCTAACAACAAACAACCCTAACCCCCTAACAAACAACAACACTAAACCCCTAACCACAAACAACACTAACACCCTAACAACAAAAACTACTGAACCCCAACAAGAAACAACCCTAAACCCCTAACAACAAACACTAACCCCCTAAAAACAAACAACACTAAACCCCTAACAAGAAACTAACCTAAACCCGTAACAACAAACAATCCTAACCTCCTAACAACAAACAACCTTAAACCCCTAACAACAAACAACCCTAAACCCCTAACAACAAACAACACTAACAACCTAACAACAAAAACCACTAAACCCCAACAAGAAACAACACTAAACCCCTAACAACAAACACTAACCCCCTAACAACAAACAACACTAAACCCCTAACAATAAACTAACCTAACCCTGTAACAACAAACAACCCTAACCTACTAACAACAAACAACCCTAACCCCCTAACAAACAACAACACTAAGCCCCTAACCACAAACAACACTAACACCCTAACAACTAAAACTACTAAACCCCAACAAGAAACAACCCTAAACCCCTAACAACAAACACTAACCCCCTAACAACAAACAACACTAAACCCCTAACAAGAAACTAACCTAACCCCGTAACAACAAACAACCCTAACCTCCTAACAACAAACAACCTTAACCCCCTAACAACAAACAACCCTAAACCCCTAACAACAAACAATCCTAACCCCCTAACAACCAACAACGCTCACCCCCTAACCACAAACAACACTAACACCCTAACCACAAACAACACTAACACCCTAACAACAAAAACTACTAAACCCCAACAAGAAACAACCCTAAACCCCTAACAACAAACACTAACCCCCTAAGAACAAACAACACTAAACCCCTAACAAGAAACTAAACTAACCCCGTAACAACAAACAACCCTAACCTCCTAACAAAAAACAACCCTAACCCCCTAACAAACAACACTAACCCCCTAACCACAAACAACACTAACACCCTAACAACAAAAACTACTAAACCCCAACAAGAAACAACCCTAAACCCCTAACAACAAACACTAACCCCATAACAACAAAAAACACTAAACCCCTAACAAGAAACTAACCTAACCCCGTAACAACAAACAACCCTAACCTCGTAACAACAAACAACATTAAACCCCTAACAACAAACAACCCTAAACCACTAACAACAAACAACACTAACACCCTAACAACAAAAACCACTAAACCCCAACAACAAACAACACTAAACCCCTAACAACAAACACTAACCCCCTAACAACAAACAACACTAAACCCCTAACAAGAAACTAACCTAACCCTGTAACAACAAATATCCCTAACCTCCTAACAACAAACGACCTTAACCCCCTAACAACAAACAACCCTAAACCCCTAACAACAAACAATCCTAACCCTCTAACAACCAACAACGCTCACCCCTAACCACAAACAACACTAACACCCTAACCACAAACAACACTAACACCCTAACGACAAAAACTACTAAACCCCAACAAGAAACAACCCTAAACCCCTAACAACAAACACTAACCCCCTAACAGCAAACAACACTAAACCCCTAACAAGAAACTAACCTAACCCCCTAACAAATAACAACGCACACCCACTAACCACAAACAACACTAACACCCTAACCACAAACAACACTAACCCCGTAAGAACAAACTACACTAACCCCCTAACAACAAACAACACTAACACCCTAACAACAAAAACCACTGAACCCAACAAGAAACAACCCTAAACCCCTAACAACAAACACTAACCCCCTAACAACAAACAACACTAAACCCCTAACAAGTAACTTACCTAACCCCGTAACAACAAACAACCCTAACCTCCTAACAACAAACAATCTTAAACCCCTAACAACAAACAACCCTAAACCCCTAACAACAAACAACACTAACACCCTAACAACACAAACCACTAAACCCCAACAAGAAACAACACTAAACCCCTAACAACAAACACTAACCCCCTAAGAACAAACAACACTAAACCCCTAACAAGAAACTAACCTAACCCCGTAACAACAAACAACCCTAACCTCCTAACAACAAACAACCCTAACCCCCTAACAAACAACAACACTAACCCCCTAACCACAAACAACACTTACACCCTAACAACAAAAACTACTAAACCCCAACAAGAAACAACCCTAAACCCCTAACAACAAACACTAACCCCCTAACAACAAACAACACTAAACCCCTAACAAGAAACTAACCTAACTCCGTAACAACAAACAACCCTAACCTCCTAACAGCAAACAACATTAAACCCCTAACAACAAACAACCCTAAACCCCTAACAACAAACAACACTAACACCCTAACAACAAAAACCACTAAACTCCAACAAGAAACAACACTAAACCCCTAACAACAAACACTAACCCCCTAACAACAAACAAGACTAAACCCCTAACAAGAAACTAACCTAACCCTGTAACAACAAACAGCCCTAACCTCCTAACAACAAACCACCTTAACCCCCTAACAACAAACAGCCCTAAACCCCTAACAACAAACAATCCCAACCCCCTAACAACCAACAACTCTCACCCCCTAACCACAAACAACACTAACACCCTAACAACAAACAACACTAACCCCGTAAGAACAAACAACACTAACCCCCTAACCACAAACAACACTAACACCCTAACAACAAAAACTACTAAACTCCAAAAAGAAACAACCCTAAACCCCTAACAACAAACACTAACCCCCTAACAACAAACAACACTAAACCCCTAACAAGAAACTAACCTATCCCTTTAACAACAAACAACCCTAACCTCCTAACAACAAACAACCTTAAACCCCTAACAACAAACAATCCTAAACCCCTAGCAACAAAAAACACTAACACCCTAACAACAAAAAACACTAAACCCAAACAAGAAACAACACTAAACCCCTAACAACAAACACTAACCCCCTAACAACAAACAACACTAAACCCCTAACAAGAAACTAACCTAACCCTGTAACAACAAACAACCCTAACCTCCTAACAACAAACAACCTTAACCCCCTAACAACAAACAACCCTAAACCCCTAACAACAAACAATCCTAACCCCCTAACAACCAACAACGCACACCCCCTATCCACAAACAACACTAACCCCCTAACAACAAACAACACTAACACCCTAAACACAAACAACACTAACCCCGTAAGAACAAACAACACTAACCCCCTAACCACAAACAACACTAACACCCTAACAACAAAAACTACTATACCCCAAAAAGAAACAACCCTAAACCCCTAACAACAAACACTAACCCCCTAACAACAAAAAACACTAAACCCCTAACAAGAAACTAACCCAACCCCGTAACAACAAACAACCCTAACCTCCTAACAACAAACAACCCTAAACCCCTAACAACAAACAACCCTAACCTTCTAACAACAAACAACCCTGACCGCCTAACAAACAACAACACTAACCCCCTAACCACAAACAACACTAACACCCTAACAACAAAAACTACTAAACTCCAAGAAGAAACAACCCTAAACCCCTAATAACAAACACAACCCCCTGACAACAAACAACCCTAAACCCCTAACAACAAACAACACTAACACCGTAACAACAAAAACCACTAAACCCCAACAAGAAACAACACTAAACCCGTAACAACAAACACTAACACCCTAACAACAAACAACACTAAACCCCTAACAAGAAACTAACCTAACCCTGTAACAACAAACAACCCTAACATCCTAACAACAAACATCCTTAACCCCCTAACAACAAACAACCCTAAACCCCTAACAACAAACAATCCTAACCCCCTAACAACCAACAACGCACACCCCCTAACCACAAACAACACTAACACCCTAACCACAAACAACACTAACCCCGTAAGAACAAACTACACTAACCCCCTAACAACAAACAACGCTAACACCCTAACAACAAAAACTACTAAACCCCAACAAGAAACAACCCTAAACCCCTAACAACAAACACTAACCCCCTAACAACAAACAACACTAAACCCCTAACAAGAAACTAACCTAACCCCGGAACAACAAGCAACCCTAACCTTCTAACAAGAAACAACCTTAAACCCCTAACAACAAACAACCCTAAACTCCTAACAACAAACAACACTAACACCCTAACAACAAAAACCACCAAACCCCATCAAGAAACAACACTAAACCCCTAACAACAAACACTAACCCCCTAACAACAAACAACACTAAACCCCTAACAAGAAACTAACCTAACCCTGTAACAACAAACAACCCTAACCTCCTAACAACAAACAACCTTAACCCCCTAACAACAAACAACCCTAAACCCCTAACAACAAACAATCCTAACCCCCTAAAAACCAACAACGCTCACCCCATAACCACAAACAACACTAACACCCTAACCACAAACAACACTAACCCTGTAAGAACAAACAACACTAACCCCCTAACAACAAACAACACTAACACCCTAACAACAAAAACTACTAAACCCCAACAAGAAACAACACTAAACCCCTAACAACAAACACTAACCCCCTAACAACAAACAACACTAAACCCCTAACAAGAAACTAACCTAAACCCGTAACAACAAACAACCCTAACCTCCTAACAACAAACAACCTTAAACCCCTAACTACAAACAACCATAAACCCCTAACAACAAACAACACTAACACCCTAACAACAAAAACTACTAAACCCCAACAAGAAACAACACTAAACCCCTAACAACAAACACTAACCCCCTAACAACAAACAACACTAAACCCCTAACAAGAAACTAACCTAACCCTGTAACAACAAACAGCCCTAACCTCCTAACAACAAACAACCTTAACCCCCTAACAACAAAGAACCCTAAACCCCTAACAACAAACAATCCTAACCCCCTAACAATCAACAACTCTCACCCCCTAACCACAAACAACACTAACACCCTAACCACAAACAACACTAACCCCGTAAGAACAAACAACACTAACCCCCTAACCACAAACAACACTAACACCCTAACAACAAAAACTACTAAACCCCCACAAGAAACAACCCTAAACCCCTAACAACAAACACTAACCCCCTAACAGCAAACAACACTAAACCTCTAACAAGAAACTAACCTAACCCTGTAACAACAAACAACCCTAACCTCCTAACAACAAACAACCTTAAACCCCTAACAACAAACAACCCTAAACCCCTAACAACAAACAACACTAACACCCTAACAACAAAAACCACTAAACCCCAACAAGAAACAACACTAAACCCCTAACAACAATCACTAACCCCCTAAAAACAAACAACACTAAACCCCTAACAACAAACACTAACCCCCTAACAACAAACAACACTAAACCCCTAACAATAAACTAACCTAACCCTGTAACAACAAACAACCCTAACCTCCTAACAACAAACAAAACTAACCCCCTAACAAACAACAACACTAAGCCCCTAACCACAAACAACACTAACACCCTAACAACTAAAACTACTAAACTCCAACAACAAACAACCCTAAACCCCTAACAACAAACACTAACCCCCTAACAACAAACAACACTAAACCCCTAACAAGAAACTAAAGTAACCCTGTAACAACAAACAACCCTAACCTCCTAACAACAAACAAACTTAACCCCCAACAACAAACAACCTTAACCCCCAACAACAAACAACCGTAATCCCCTAACGACAAACAATCCTAACCCCCTAACAACCAACAACGCACACCCCCTAACCACTAACAACACTAACACCCTAACCACAAACAACACTAACCCCGTAAGAACAAACAACACTAACCCCCTAACAACAAACAACACTAACACCCTAACAACAAAAACTACTAAACCCCAACAAGAAACAACCCTAAACCCCTAACAACAAACACTAATCCCCTAACAACAAACAAAACTAAACCCCTAACAAGAAACTAACCTAACCCCGTAACAACAAACAACCCTAACCTCCTAACAACAAACAACCTTAAACCCCTAACAACAAACAACGCTAAACCCTTAACAACAAACACTAACACCCTAACAACAAAAACCACTAAACCCCAACAAGAAACAACACTAAACGCCTAACAACAAACACTAACCCCCTAACAACAAACAACACTAAACCCCTAACAACAAACACTAACCCCCTAACAACAAACAACACTAAACCCCTAACAAGAAACTAACCTAACCCTGTAACAACAAACAACCCTAAAATCCTAACAACAAACAACCCTAACCCCCTAACAAACAACACTAACCCCCTAACCACAAACAACACTAACACCCTAACAACAAAAACTACTAAACCCCAACAACAAACAACCCTAAACCCCTAACAACAAACACTAACCCCCTAACAACAAACAACACTAAACCCCTAACAAGAAACTAACCTAACCCCGTAACAACAAACAACCCTAACCTCCTAACAACAAACAACCTTAAACCCCTAACAACAAAAAACCTAAACCCCTAACAACAAACAACACTAACACCCTAACAACAAAAACCACTAAACCCCAACAAGAAACAACACTAAACCCCTAACAACAAACACTAACCCCCTAACAACAAACAACACTAAACCCATAACAAGAAACTAACCTAACCCTGTAACAACAAACAACCCTAACCTCCTAACAACAAACAACCTTAACCCCCTAACAACAAACAACCCTAAAACCCTAACAACAAACAACACTAACCCCCGAACAACAAACAACCCTAACCCCTAACAACAAACAACCGTAACCCCCTAACAACAAACAACCCTAAACCCCTAAAATCAAAGAACACTAACACCCTAACAACAAACACCCCTAACCCCCTAACAACAAACAACACTAACCCCCAAACAACAAACAACCCTAACCCCTAAAAACCATAAACACTAACCCACTAACAACAAACAAAACTATCCCAGTATCAACAAACAACCCTAACACCCTAACAACAAACAACACTAACCCCCGAACAACAAACAACCCTAACCCCTAACATCAAACAGCACTAACCCCGTAACAGCAAACAACCCTAACCCCCAAGCAACAAACAACCCTAACCCCCTAACAACAAACAATCCTATCCCCCAACAACCAACAACACTAACCCCCTAACCACAAACAACACTAACACCCTAACAACAAAAACCACTAAACCCCTACAAGAAATAACCCTAAACCCCTAACAACAAACAACACTAACCCCCTAACAACACACAACTCTAACCAAACAACAAACAACCCTAATCCACTAACAACAAACAACCCTAACACCCTAACAACAAACAACACTAAACCCCTAACAACAAACAACCCTAAAACCCTAACATCAAACAACACTAACCCCGTAACAAAAAACAACCCTAACCCCCAAACAACAAACAACCCTAACCCCCTAACAACATAGAACCCTAACTCTCTAACAAGAAACAACACTTACCCCAACAACAAAAAACACTAACCCCCTAACAACAAACACCACTAACCCCCTAACAACAATCCTAAAAACCTAACAACAAACAACACTAACCCCCTAAAAATAAACTACACTAAACCCCTAACAACGAACAAACCTAACCCCCTAACAACAAACAACCCTAAACCCCTAACAACAAACAACCTTAACCTTCCAACAACAAACAACACTAACCCCCAATCAACCAACAACACTAACCCCCTAACCACAAACAACACTAACACCCTAACAACAAAAACTACTAAACCCCAACAAGAAACAACCCTAAACCCCTAACAACAAACACTAACCCCCTGACAATAAACAACACTAAACCCCTAACAAGAAACTAACCTAACCCCGTAACAACAAACAACCCTAACCTCCTAACAACAAACAACCTTAAACCCCTAACAACAAACAACCCTAAACCCCTAACAACAAACAACACTAACACCCTAACAACAAAAAACACTAAACCCCAACAAGAAACAACACTAAACCCCTAACACCAAACACTAACCCCCTAACAACAAACAACCCTAACCTTCTAACAACAAACAACCCTGACCCCCTAACAACCAACAACACTAACCCCCTAACCACAAACAACACTAACACCCTAACAAGAAAAACCACTAAACCCCAACAGGAAACAACACTAAACGCCTAAGAAAAAACAACAATAATCCCCTAACAACAAACAACACGAAACCAATAACAAGAAACAACACTAAACCCGTAACAACAAACAACACTAACCCCGTAACAACAAACATCCCTAACCCCCAAACAACAAACAACCCTAACCACCTAACAACAAAGAATCCTTACCCCCTAACAACCAACAACACTAACACCCTAACCAAAAACAACACTAACACCCGAAAAACAAAAACCACTAAACCCCAACAAGAAACAACCCTAAACCCCTAACAAACAACACTAACCCCCTAACAACACACAACCCTAACCAAACAACAAACAACCCTAACCCACTAACAACAAACAACACTAACCCCCTAAAAAGAACCTACCCTAACCCCGTAACAACAAACAACCCTAACCCCTAACAACAAACAACCCTAACCCCCTAACAACAAACAACCCTAAACCGCTAACATCAAAGAACACTAACACCCTACCAACAAATAACCCTAACCCCCTAACAACAAACAACACTAACCCCCAAACAACAAACACCCTAACCCCTAAAAACCAAAAACACTAACCCACTAACAGCAAACAATCCTATCCAACTAACAACAAACAACCCTAACACCCTAACAACAAACAACACTAACCCTCTAACAACAAACAACACTAACACCCTAACAACAAAAACTACTAAACCCCAACAAGAAAAAACCCTAAACCCCTAACAACAAACACTAACCCCCTAACAGCAAACAACACTAAACCCCTAACAAGAAACTAACCTAACCCCCTAACAACCAACAACGCACACCCCCTAACCACAAACAACACTAACACCCTAACCACAAACAACACTAACCCCGTAAAAACAAACTGCACTAACCCCCTAACAACAAACAGCACTAACACCCTAACAACAAAAACTACTAAACCCAACAAGAAACAACCCTAAACCCCTAACAACAAACACTAACCCCCTATCAACAAACAACACTAAACCCCTAACAAGAAACTTACCTAACCCCGTAACAACAAACAACCCTAACCTCCTAACAACAAACAACCTTAAACCCCTAACAACAAACAACCCTAAACCCCTAACAACAAACAACACTAACACCCTAACAACAAAAACCACTAAACCCCAACAAGAAACAACACTAAACCCGTAACAACAAACACTCACCCCCGAACAACAAACAACACTAAACCCCAAACAAGAAACTAACCTATCCCTGTAAAAACAAACAACCCTAACCTCCTAACAACAAACAACCCTAACCCCCTAACAAACAACAACACTAACCCCCTAACCACAAACAACACTAACACCCTAACAACAAAAACTACTAAACCCCAACAAGAAACAACCCTAAACCCCTAACAACAAACACTAACCCCCTAACAACAAACAACACTAAACCCCTAACAAGAAACTAACCTAAACCCGTAACAACAAACAACCCTAACCTCCTAACAACAAACAACCTTAAACCCCTAACAACAAACAACCCTAAACCCCTAACAACAAACAACACTGACACCCTAACAACAAAAACCACTAAACCCCAACAAGAAACAACAATAAACCCCTAACAACAAACACTAACCCCCTAACAACAAACAACACTAAACCCCTAACAATAAACTAACCTAACCCTGTAACAACAAACAACCCTAACCTCCTAACAACAAACCCTAACCCCCTAACAAACAACAACACTAAGCCCCTAACCACAAACAACACTAACACCCTAACAACTAAAACTACTAAACCCCAACAAGAAACAACCCTAAACCCCTAACAACAAAGACTAACCCCCTAACAACAAACAACACTAAACCCCTAACAAGAAACTAACCTGACCCTGTAATAACAAACAACCCTAACCTCCTAACAACAAACAACCTTAACTCCCTAACAACAAACAACCCTAAACCCCTATAAACAAACAACACTAACACCCTAACAACAAAAACCACTAAACCCCAACAAGAAACAACACTAAACCCCTAACAACAAACACTAACCCCCTAAGAACAAACAACCCTAAACCCCTAACAACAAACAATCCTAACCACCTAACAACCAATAACGCTCATCCTCTAACCACAAACAACACTTACACCCTAACCACAAACAACACAAACCCCGTAAGAACAAACAACACTAACCCCCTAACAACAAACAACACTAACACCCTAACAACAAAAACTACTAAACCCCAACAAGAAAAAAACCTAAACCCCTAACAACAAACACTAACCCCTTAACAACAAACAACACTAAACCCCTAACAAGAAACTAACATAACTCCGTAACAACAAACAACCCTAACCTCCTAACAACAAACAACCCTAAACCCCTAACAACAAACAACCCTAACCTTCTAACAACAAACAACCCTAACCCCCTAACAAACAACAACACTAACCCCCTAACCACAAACAACACTAACACCTTAACAACAAAAACTACTAAAAAACAACAAGAAACAACCCTAAAGCCCTAACAACAAACACTAACCCCCTAACAACAAACAACACTAAACCCCTAACAAGAAACTAACCTAACCCCGTAACAACAAACAACCCTAACCTCCTAACAACAAACAACCTTAAACCCCTAACAACAAAAAACCCTAAACCCCTAACAACAAACAACACTAACACCCTAACAACAAAAACCACTAAACCCCAACAATAAACAACCCTAACCCCCTAACAAACAGCAACACTAACCCCCTAACCACAAAGAACACTAACACCCTAACAAGAAAAACTACTAAACTCCAACAAGAAACAACCTTAAACCCCTAACAACAAACACTAACCCCCTAACAACAAACAACCCTAAACACCTAACAACAAACAACACTAACACCCTAACAATAAAAACCACTAAACCCCAACAAGAAAAAACACTAAACCCGTAACAACAAACACTAACCCCCTAACAACAAACAACACTAAACCGCTAACAAGAAACTAACCTAACAATGTAACAACAAACAACTCTAACATCCTAACAACAAACATCCTTAACCCCCTAACAAGAGACAACCCTACACCCCTAACAACAAACAATCCTAACCCCCTAACAACCAACAACGCACACCCCCTAACCACAAACAACACTAACACCCTAACCACAAACAACACTAACCCCGTAAGAACAAACTATACTAACGCCCTAACAACAAACAACACTAACACCCTAACAACAAAAACTACTAAACCCCAACAAGAAACAACCCTAAACCCCTAACAACAAACACTAACCCCCTAACAACAAACAACACTAAACCCCTAACAAGAAACTAACCTAACCCCGTAACAACAAACAACCCTAACCTCCTAACAACAAACAACCTTAAACCCCTAACAACAAACAACCCTAAACCCCTAAAAACAAACAACACTAACACCCTAACAACAAAAACCACTAAACCCCAACAAGAAACAACACTAAACCCCTAACAACAAACACTAACCCCCTAACAACAAACAACACTAAACCCCTAACAAGAAACTAACCTAACCCTGTAACAACAAACAACCCTAACCTCCTAACAAAAAACAACCCTAACCCCCTAACAAACAACAACACTAACCCCCTAACCACAAACAACACTAACACCCTAACAACAAAAACTACTAAACCCCAACAAGAAACAACCCTTAACCCCTAACAACAAACACTAACCCCCTAACAACAAACAACACTAAACCCCTAACAAGAAACTAACCTAACCCCGTAACAACAAACAACCCTAACCCCCTAACAACAAACAACCTTAAACCCCTAACAACAAACAACCCTAAACATCTAACAAGAAACAACACTAACACCCTAACAACAAAAACCACTAAACCCCAACAAGAAACAACACTAAACCCCTAACAACAAACACTAACCTCCTAACAACAAACAACACTAAACCCCTAACAAGAAACTAACCTAACTCTGTAACAACAAACAACCCTAACCTCCTAACAACAAACAACCTTAACCCCCTAACAACAAACAACCCTAAACCCCTAACAACAAACCATCCTAACCCCCTAACAACCAACAACGCACACCCCCTAACCACAAACAACACTAACACCCTAACCACAAACAACACTAACCCCGTAAGAACAAACAACACTAACCCCCTAACAACAAACAACACTAACACCCTAACAACAAAAACTACTAAACCCCAACAAGAAACAACCCTAAACCCCTAACAACAAACACTAACCCCCTAACAACAAACAACACTAAACCCCTAACAAGAAACTAACCTAACCCCGTAACAACAAACAACCCTAACCTCCTAACAACAAACAACCTTAAAACCCTAACAACAAACAACCCTAAACCCCTAACAACAAACAACACTAACACACTAACAACAAAAAACACTAAACCCCAACAGGAAACAACACTAACCCCCTAACAACAAACACTAACACCCTAAAAACAAACACCACTAAACCCCTAACAAGAAACTAACCTAACCCTGTTACAACAAACAACCCTAACCTCCTAACAACAAACCCTAACCCCCTAACAAACAACAACACTAAGCCCCTAACCACAAACAACACTAACACCCTAACAACTAAAACTACTAAACCCCAAAAAGAAACAACCCTAAACCCCTAACAACAAACACTAACCCCCTAACAACAAACAACACTAAACCCCTAACAAGAAACTAACCTGACCCTGAAATAACAAACAACCCTAACCTCCTAACAACAAACAACCTTAACTCCCTAACAACAAACAACCCTAAACCCCTAACAACAAACAATCCTAACCCCCTAACAACCAACAACTCTCACCCCCTAACCACAAACAACACTAACACCCTAACCACAAACAACACTAACCCCGTAAGAACAAACAACACTAACCCCCTAACCACAAACAACACTAAAACCCTAACAACAAAAACTACTAAACCCCAAAAAGAAACAACCCTAAACCCCTAACAACAAACACTAACCCCCTAACAGCAAACAACACTAAACCCCTAACAAGAAACTAACCTAACCCCGTAACAACAAAGAACCCTAACCTCCTAACAACAAACAACCCTAAACCCCTAACAACAAGCAACACTAACACCCTAACAACAAAAACCACTAAACCCCAACAAGAAACAACACTAAACCCCTAACAACAAACACTAACCCCCTAACAACAAACAACACTAAACCCCTAACAAGAAACTAACCTAACCCCGTAACAACAAACAACCCTAACCTCCTAACAACAAACAACCTTAAACCCCTAACAACAAACAATCCTAACCCCCTAACAACCAACAACGCTCACCCCCTAACCACAAACAACACTAACACCCTAACCACAAACAACACTAACCCCGTAAGAGCAAACAACACTAACCCCCTAGCAACAAACAACACTAACACCCTAAGAACAAAAACTACTAAACCCCAACAAGAAACAACCCTAAACCCCTAACAACAAACACTAACCCCCTAACAACAAAGAACACTAAACCCCTAACAAGAAACTAACCTAACCCCGTAACAACAAACAACCCTAACCTCCTAACAACAACCTTAAACCCCTAACAACAAACAACACTAAACCCCTAACAACAAACAACACTAACACCCTAACAACAAAAACCACTAAAACCCAACAAGAAACAACACTAAACCCCTAACAACAAACACTAACCCCCTAACAACAAACAACACTAAACCCCTAACAAGAAACTAACCTAACCCTGTAACAACAAACAGCCCTAACCTCCTAACAACAAACAACCTTAACCCCCTAACAACAAACAACCCTAAACCCCTAACAAGAAACTAACCTAACCCCCTAACAACCAACAATGCACACCCCCTAACCACAAACAACACTAACACCCTAACCACAAACAACGCTAACCCCGTAAGAACAAACTACACTAACCCCCTAACAACAAACAACACTAACACCCTAACAACAAAAACTACTAAACCCCAACAAGAAACAACCCTAAACCCCTAACAACAAACACTAACCCCCTAACAACAAACAACACTAAACCCCTAACAAGAAACTAACCTAAACCCGTAACAACAAACAACCCTAACCTCCTAACAACAAACAACCTTCAACCCCTAACAACAAACAACCCTAAACCCCTAACAACAAACAACACTAACACCCTAACAACAAAAACCACTAAACCCCAATAAGAAACAACACTAAACCCCTAACAACAAACACTAACCCCCTAACAAACAACACTAAACCCCTAACAATAAACTAACCTAACCCTGTAACAACAAACAACCCTACCCTCCTAACAACAAACAACCTTAACCCCCTAACAACAAACAACCCTAAACCCCTAACAACAAACAATCCTAACCCCCTAACAACCAACAATGCACACCCCCTAACCACAAACAACACTAACACCCTAACCACAAACAACGCTAACCCCGTAAGAACAAACAACACTAAGCCCCTAACCACAAACAACACTAACACCCTAACAACTAAAACTACTAAACCCCAACAAGAAACAACCCTAAACCCCTAACAACAAACACTAACCCCCTAACAACAAACAACACTAAACCCCTAACAAGAAACTAACCTAACCCCGTAACAACAAACAACCCTAACGCCCTAACAACAAACAACCTTAAACCCCTAACAACAAACAACCCTAAACCCCTAACAAGAAACAACACTAACACCCTAACAACAAAAACCACTAAACCCCAACAAGAAACAACACTAAACCCCTAACAACAAACACTAACCTCCTAAGAACAAACAACACTAAACCCCTAACAAGAAACTAACCTAACTCTGTAACAACAAACAACCCTAACCTCCTAACAACAAACAACCTTAACCCCCTAACAACAAACAACCCTAAACCCCTAACAACAAACAATCCTAACCCCCTAACAACCAACAACGCACACCCCCTAACCACAAACAACACTAACACCCTAACCACAAACAACACTAACCCCGTAAGAACAAACAACACTAACCCCCTAACAACAAACAACACTAACACCCTAACAACAAAAACTACTAAACCCCAACAAGAAACAGCCCTAAACCCCTAACAACAAAGACTAACCCCCTAACAACAAACAACACTAAACCCCTAACAAGAAACTAACCTAACCCCGTAACAACAAACAACCCTAACCTCCTAACAACAAACAACCTTAAACCCCTAACAACAAACAACCCTAAACCCCTATCAACAAACAACACTAACACCCTAACAACAAAAACCACTAAACCCCAACAAGAAACAACACTAAACCCCTAACAACAAACACTAACCCCCTAACAACAAACAACCCTAAACCCCTAACAACAAACAATCCTAACCACATAACAACCAATAACGCTCATCCTCTAACCACAAACAACACTAACACCCTAACCGCAAACAACACAAACCCCGTAAGAACAAACAACACTAACCCCCTAACAACAAACAACACTAACACCCTAACAACAAAAACTACTAAACCCCAACAAGAAAAAACCCTAAACCCCTAACAACAAACACTAACCCCTTAACAACAAACAACACTAAACCCCTAACAAGAAACTAACATAACTCCGTAACAACAAACAACCCTAACCTCCTAACAACAAACAACCCTAAACCCCTAACAACAAACAACCCTAACCTTCTAACAACAAACAACCCTAACCCCCTAACAAACAACAACACTAACCCCATAACCACAAACAACACTAACACCTTAACAACAAAAACTACTAAAAAACAACAAGAAACAACCCTAAAGCCCTAACAACAAACACTAACCCCCTAACAACAAACAACACTAACCCACTAACAACAAACAACACTGACCCCCTAAAAAGAACCTACCCTAACCCCGTAACAAGAAACAACCCTAACCCCTAACAACAAACAACCCTAACCCCTAACAACAAACAACCCTAAACCGCTAACATCAAAGAACACTAACACCCTACCAACAAATAACCCTAACCCCCTAACAACAAACAACACTAACCCCCAAACAACAAACACCCTAACCCCTAAAAACCAAAAACACTAACCCACTAACAGCAAACAACCCTATCCAACTAACAACAAACAACCCTAACACCCTAACAACAAACAACACTAACCCTCTAACAACAAACAACCCTAACCCCTAACATCAAACAACACTAACCCCGTAACAACAAACAACCCTAACCCCTAACAACAAACATTCCTATCCCCCTAACAACCAACAACACTAACCCCATAACCACAAACACCACTAACACCCTAACAACAAAAACCACTCAACTCCAACAAGAAACAACCCTAAAGCCCTAACAACAAACAATACTAACCCCCTAACAACACACATCCCTAACCAAACAACAAACAACCCTATCCCACTAACAACAAACAACCCTAACACCCTAACAACAAACACTAACCCCCTAACAACGAACAACCCTAAACCCCTAACATCAAACAACACTAACCCCGTAAAAACAAACAACCCTAACCCCCAAACAACAAAGAGCCCTAACCCCCTAACCACAAACAATCCTATCCCCCTAACAACCAACAACACTAACCCCCTAACCACAAACAACACTAACACCCTAACAACAAGAACCACTAAACCCGAACAAGAAGCAACCCTAAACCCCTAACAACAAACAACACTAACCCCCTAAGAACACACAACCCTAACCAGACAACAAACAACACTAACCCACTAACAACAAACAACACTAACCCCCTAACAAGTAACTACCCTAACCCCGTAACAACAAACAACCCTAACCCCTAACAACAAAGAACCCTAACCCCCTAACAACCAACAGTACTAACCCCCTAAGCAAAAACACTAACACCCTAACAACAAAACCCACTAAACCACAACAAGAAACAACCCTAAACACCTAACAACAAATAACACTAACCTCCTAACAACAAACAACACTAACACCCTAACAACAACCATCCCTAACCCCCTAGCAACAAACAACCCTAACCAAACAACAAAGAACCCTAACCGACTAACAACAAACAACACTAAACCCCTAACAAGAAACTACCTTAAACCCGAAACAACAAACAACCCTAACCCCCTAACAACGAACAACCGTAAACACCTAACAACAAACAACACTAACCCCCTAACAACAAACAACACTAACCCCCTAACAACAAACAACCCTAACCCCCTAAACAACCAACAACACTAACCCCCTAACCACCAACACCACTAACCCAGTAAAAACATAAAACACTAACCACCTAAGAACAACCACTACGTATCCCCTGAAAACAAACAGCACTAACCCCCTAACAAGAAAGAACCCAAATCCTCTAACAACAAACAACCCTAA
Source organism: Loxodonta africana (assembly GCF_030014295.1). Classification (NCBI taxonomy): domain Eukaryota; kingdom Metazoa; phylum Chordata; class Mammalia; order Proboscidea; family Elephantidae; genus Loxodonta; species Loxodonta africana. Next base: position 962,410 of record NW_026975261.1, on the reverse strand, counting down.
CCCCCTAACAACAAACAACCCTAAACCCCTAACAACAAACAACACTAACCCCCTAATCACAAACAACACTAACACCCTAACAACAAAAACTACTAAACCCCAACAAGAAACAACCCTAAACCCCTAACAACAAACACTAACCCCATAACAACAAACAACACTAAACCCCTAACAAGAAACTAACCTAACCCCGTAACAACAAACAACCCTAACCTTCTAACAACAAACAACCTTAAAACCCTAACAAAAATCAACCCTAAACCCCTAACAACAAACAACACTAACACCCTAACAACAAAAAACACTAAACCCCAACAAGAAACAACATTAAACCCCTAACAACAAACACTAACCCCCAACAACAAACAACACTAAACACCTAACAAGAAACTAACCTAACCCCGTAACAACAAACCCTAACCTCCTAACAACAAACAACCTTAAACCCCTAACAACAAACAACCCTAAACCCCTAACAACAAACAACACTAACACCCTAACAACAAAAACCACTAAATTCCAACAAGAAACAACACTAAACCCCTAACAACACTAACCCCCTAACAATAAACAACACTAAACCACTAACAAGAAACTAACCTAACCCTGTAACAACAAACAACCCTAACCTCCTAACAACAAACAACCCTAACCCCGTAACAAGCAACAACACTAAACCCCTAACAACAAACACTAACCCCCTAACAATAAACAACCCTAACCTTCTAACAACAAACAACACTAACCCCCTAACAACAACAACACTAACCCCCAAAAACGGACAACACTAACACCCTAACAACAAACACTACTAAACCCAACTAGGAACAACCCTAAAGCCCTAACAACAAACAACACTAACCTCCTAACAACAAACAACCCCAAACCCCTAACATCAAAGAACACTAACACCCTAACAACAAACAACCCTAACGCCCTAACAACAAACAACACTAACCCCCAAACAGCAAACAACCCTTAACCCTAAAAACCAGAAACACTAACCCACTAACAAAAAACAACCCTAACCCACTAAGAACAAACAACCCTAACACCCTAACAACAAACAACCTTAAACCCCTAACAACAAACAACCCTAAACCCCTAACAACAAACAATCCTAACCCCCTAACAACCAACAACACTCACCCCCTAACCACAAACAACATTAACACCCTAACCACAAACAACACTAACCCCGTAAGAACAAACACCACTAACCCCCTAACAACAAACAACACTAACACCCTAACAACAAAAACCACTAAAGCCAAACAAGAAACAACCCTAAACCCCTAAATACAAACAACACTAACCCCCTAACAACAAACAACACCAACACCCTAACAACAAAAACTACTAAACCCCAACAAAAACAACCCTAAACCCCTAACAACAAACACTGACCCCCTAACAACAAACAACACTAAACCCCTAACAAGAAACTAACCTAACCCCGTAAAAACAAACAACCCTAACCTCCTAACAAGAAACAACCTTAAACCCCTAACAACAATCAACCCTAAACCCCTAACAACAAACAACACTAACACCCTAAAAACAAAAACCACTAAACCCCAACAAGAAACATCACTAAACCCCTAACAACAAACACTAACCCCCTAACAACAAACAACACGAAACCCCTAACAAGAAAATAAACTAACCCTGTAACAACAAACAACCCTAACCTCATAACAACAAACAACCTTAAATCCCTAACAACAAACAACACTAACCCCCTAACAACAAACAACACTAAACCCATAACATCAAACAACACTAACCCCCTAACAACAAACAACACTAACACCCTAACAACAAACAACACTAACACCCTAACAACAAAAACCACTAAACCCCAGCAAGAAACAACCCTAAACCCCTAAATACAAACAACACTAACCCCCTAATCACAAACAACACTAACAGCCTAACAACAAAACCCACTAAACCCCAACAAGAAACAACCCTATACACCTAACAACAAATAACACTAACCTCCTAACAACAAACAACACTAACACCCTAACAACAACCACTCCTAACCCCCTAGCAACAAACAACCCTAGCCAAACAACAAACAACCCTAACCGACTAACAACAAACAACACTAAACCCCTAACAAGAAACTACCTTAAACCCGAAACAACAAACAACCCTAACCCCCTAACAACCAACAACCGTAAACACCAAACAACAAACACCACTAACCCACTAACAACAAACAACACTAAACCCCTAACAAGAAACAACCCTAACCCCTAAAAAAAAAAAACACTAACCCCCTAACAAGAAACAACCCTAACACCCTAACAACAAACAACACTAACCCCCTAACAACAAACACTAAACCCCTAACATCAAACAACACTAACCCCCTAACAACAAAGAAAACTAACACCCTAACAACAAACAACACTAACACCCTAACAACAAAAACCACTAAACCCCAGCAAGAAACAACCCTATACCCCTAAATAGAAACAACACTAACCCCCTAACCACAAACAACACTAACAGCCTAACAACAAAAACCACTAAACCTCAACAAGAAACAACCCCAAACTCCTAAATAGAAACAACACTAACCACCTAACAACAACCTAACCCGCTAACAACAAACAACCCTAACCGCCAACAACAAACTACTCTAACCCACTAACAATAAAGAACCCTAAGCCCCTAACAACAAAGAACCCTAACTCTCTAAGAAGAAACAACACTAAGCCCCTAACAACAAAAAACACTAACCCCCTAACAACAATCCTAACAACCTAACAACAAACAACACTAACCCCCTAAAAATAAACTACCCTAAACCCGTAACAACAAACAACCCTAAACCCCAAACAACAAACAACACTAAACCCATAACAACAAAGAAACCTAACCTTCTAACAACAAACAACCCTAACCCCCTAACAACCAACAACACTAACCCCCTAACCACAAACAACACTAACACCCTAACAACAAAAACATCTAAACCCCAACAAGAAACAACACTAAACCCCTAACAACAAACACTAACCCCCTAACAATAAACAACACTAAACCCCTAACAAGAAACTAACTTAACCCCGTAACAACAAAGAACCCTAACCTCCTAACAACAAACAACCTTAAACCCCAAACAACAAACAACCCTAAACCCCTAACAACAAACAACACTAACCCCCTAACAACACACAACCCTAACCAAACAACAAACAACCCTAACCCACTAACAACAAACAACACTGACCCCCTAAAAAGAACCTACCCTAACCCCGTAACAAGAAACAACCCTAACCCCTAACAACAAACAACCCTAACCCCCTAACAACAAACAACCCTAAACCGCTAACATCAAAGAACACTAACACCCTACCAACAAGTAACCCTAACCCCCTAACAACAAACAACACTAACCCCCAAACAACAAACACCCTAACCCCTAAAAACCAAAAACACTAACCCACTAACAGCAAACAACCCTATCCAACTAACAACAAACAACCCTAACACCCTAACAACAAACAACACTAACCCTCTAACAACAAACAACCCTAACCCCTAACATCAAACAACACTAACCCCGTAACAACAAACAACCCTAACCCCTAACAACAAACATTCCTATCCCCCTAACAACCAACAACACTAACCCCATAACCACAAACACCACTAACACCCTAACAACAAAAACCACTCAACTCCAACAAGAAACAACCCTAAAGCCCTAACAACAAACAATACTAACCCCCTAACAACACACATCCCTAACCAAACAACAAACAACCCTATCCCACTAACAACAAACAACCCTAACACCCTAACAACAAACACTAACCCCCTAACAACGAACAACCCTAAACCCCTAACATCAAACAACACTAACCCCGTAAAAACAAACAACCCTAACCCCCAAACAACAAAGAGCCCTAACCCCCTAACAACAAACAATCCTATCCCCCTAACAACCAACAACACTAACCCCCTAACCACAAACAACACTAACACCCTAACAACAAGAACCACTAAACCCGAACAAGAAGCAACCCTAAACCCCTAACAACAAACAACACTAACCCCCTAAGAACACACAACCCTAACCAGACAACAAACAACACTAACCCACTAACAACAAACAACACTAACCCCCTAACAAGTAACTACCCTAACCCCGTAACAACAAACAACCCTAACCCCTAACAACAAAGAACCCTAACCCCCTAACAACCAACAGTACTAACCCCCTAAGCAAAAACACTAACACCCTAACAACAAAACCCACTAAACCACAACAAGAAACAACCCTAAACACCTAACAACAAATAACACTAACCTCCTAACAACAAACAACACTAACACCCTAACAACAACCATCCCTAACCCCCTAGCAACAAACAACCCTAACCAAACAACAAAGAACCCTAACCGACTAACAACAAACAACACTAAACCCCTAACAAGAAACTACCTTAAACCCGAAACAACAAACAACCCTAACCCCCTAACAACGAACAACCGTAAACACCTAACAACAAACAACACTAACCCCCTAACAACAAACAACACTAACCCCCTAACAACAAACAACCCTAACCCCCTAAACAACCAACAACACTAACCCCCTAACCACCAACACCACTAACCCAGTAAAAACATAAAACACTAACCACCTAAGAACAACCACTACGTATCCCCTGAAAACAAACAGCACTAACCCCCTAACAAGAAAGAACCCAAATCCTCTAACAACAAACAACTCTAACCCCCTAACAACAAACAACTCTGAACCCCTGACAACAAACACCACTAACCCACTAACAACAAAAAACACTAACCCCCTAACAAGAAACTACCCTAACCCCTAAAACCAAAAACACTAACCCCCTAACAACAAACAACCTTAACACCCTAACAACAAACAACACTAACACCCTAACAACAAAAACCACTAAACCCCAGCAAGAAACAACCCTAAACCCCTAAATACAAACAACACTAACCCCCTAATCACAAACAACACTAACAGCCTAACAACAAAACCCACTAAACCCCAACAAGAAACAACCCTATACACCTAACAACAAATAACACTAACCTCCTAACAACAAACAACACTAACACCCTAACAACAACCACTCCTAACCCCCTAGCAGCAAACAACCCTAGCCAAACAACAAACAACCCTAACCGACTAACAACAAACAACACTAAACCCCTAACAAGAAACTACCTTAAACCCGAAACAACAAACAACCCTAACCCCCTAACAACCAACAACCATAAACACCAAACAACAAACACCACTAACCCACTAACAACAAACAACACTAAACCCCTAACAAGAAACAACCCTAACCCCTAAAAAAAAAAAACACTAACCCCCTAACAAGAAACAACCCTAACACCCTAACAACAAACAACACTAACCCCCTAACAACAAACACTAAACCCCTAACATCAAACAACACTAACCCCCTAACAACAAAGAAAACTAACACCCTAACAACAAACAACACTAACACCCTAACAACAAAACCCACTAAACCCCAGCAAGAAACAACCCTATACCCCTAAATAGAAACAACACTAACCCCCTAACCACAAACAACACTAACAGCCTAACAACAAAAACCACTAAACCTCAACAAGAAACAACCCCAAACTCCTAAATAGAAACAACACTAACCACCTAACAACAACCTAACCCGCTAACAACAAACAACCCTAACCGCCAACAACAAACTACTCTAACCCACTAACAATAAAGAACCCTAAGCCCCTAACAACAAAGAACCCTAACTCTCTAAGAAGAAACAACACTAAGCCCCTAACAACAAAAAACACTAACCCCCTAACAACAATCCTAACAACCTAACAACAAACAACACTAACCCCCTAAAAATAAACTACCCTAAACCCGTAACAACAAACAACCCTAAACCCCAAACAACAAACAACACTAAACCCATAACAACAAAGAAACCTAACCTTCTAACAACAAACAACCCTACCCCCTAACAACCAACAACACTAAACCCCTAACCACAAACAACACTAACACCCTAACAACAAAAACATCTAAACCCCAACAAGAAACAACACTAAACCCCTAACAACAAACAACAATAACCCCCTAACAACAAAAACCACTAAACCCCTAACAAGAAAATAACCTAACCCCGTAACAACAAACAACCCTAAACCCCAGACAACAGATAACCCTAACCCGCTATCAAGAAACAATCCTAACCCCCTAACAACCAACAACACTAAACCCCTAACCACAAACAACACTAACACCCTAACAACAAAAACCACTAAACCCCAACAAGAAACAACCCTAAACCCCTAACAACAAACAACACTAACCCCCTAACAACACACAACCCTAACCAAACAACAAACAACCCTATCCCACTAACAACAAACAACACTAACCCCCTAACAAGAACCTACCATAACCCCGTAACAACAAACAACCCTAACCCCTAACAACAAACAACCCTAACCCCCTAAACAACCAACAACACTAACCCCCTAACCACCAACAGCACTAACCCAGTAAAAACATAAAACACTAACCCCCTAAGAACAACCACTACGTATCCCCTGAAAACAAACAGCACTAACCCCCTAACAAGAAAGAACCCAAATACTCTAACAACAAACAACTCTAACCCCCTAACAACAAACAACTCTGAACCCCTGACAACAAACACCACTAACCCACTAACAACAAACAACACTAACCCCCTAACAAGAAACTACCCTAACCCCTAAAAACCAAAAACACTAACCCACTAACAACAAACAACCCTAACAGCCTAACAACAAACAACACTAACCCCCTAACAACAAACAACACTAAACCCCTAACATCAAACAACACTAACCCCCTAACAACAAACAACACTAACACCCTAACAACAAACAACACTAACAGCCTAACAACAAAAACCACTAAACCTCAACATGAAACAACCCCAAACCCCTAAATAGAAACAACACTAACCACCTAACAACAACCCTAACCCCCTAACAACAAACAACCCTAACCCCCAACAACAAACTACTCTAACCCACTAACAACAAACAACCCTAAGCCCCTAACAACAAAGAACCCTAACACTCTAAAAAGAAACAACACTAACCCCCTAACAACAAAAAACACTAACCCCCTAACAACAAACGCAACTAACCCCCTAACAACAATCCTAACAACCTAACAACAAACAACACTAACCCCCTAAAAATAAACTACACTAAACCCCTAACAACAAACAACCTTAAACCCCTAACAACAAACAACACTAAACCCATAACAACAAACAACCCTATCCTTCTAACAACAAACAACCCTAACCCCCTAACAAACAACAACACTAACCCCCTAACCACAAACAACACTAACACCCTAACAACAAAAACATCTGAACCCCAACAAGAAACAACACTAAACCGCTAACAACAAACAACAATAATACCCTAACAGCAAAAACCACTAAACCCCTAACAAGAAACTACCCTAACCCCGTAACAACAAACAAAACTAAACCTGCAACAAGAAACAACCCTAACCCCCAAACAACAAACAACCCAAACCCCTAACATCAAACAACACTAACCCCATAACAACAAACAACCCTAACCCACTAACAACAAACATTCCTCTCCCCCTAACAACCAACAACACTAACCCCCTAACCACAAACAACACTAACACCCTAACAACAAAAACCACTAAACCCCAACAAGAAACAACCCTAAACCCCTAACAACCAACAACACTAACCCCCTAACAACACACAACCCTATCCAAACAACAAACTACCCTAACCCACCAACAACAAACAACACTAACCCCCTAACAAGAACCTACCCTAACCCCGTAACAACAACCCTAACCCCTAACAACAAACAACACTAACCCCCTAACAACAAATAACCCTAACCCCCTAACAACAAACAACACTAACCCCGTAACAACAAACAACCCTAACCCCCAAACAACAAACAACCCTAACCCCCTAACAACAAACAATCCTATCCCCCTAACAACCAACAACACTAACCCCCTAACCACAAACAACACTAACACCCTAACAACAAAAACCACTAAACCCCAACAAGAAACAACCCGAAACTGCTAGCAACAAACAACACTAACTCCCTAACAACACACAACCCTAACCAAACAGCAAACAACCCTAACCCACCAACAACAAACAACACTAACCCCCTAACAAGAACCTACCCTAACCCCGTAACAACAAACAACCCTAACCCCTAACAGCAAACAACCCTAACCCCCTAACAACAAACAACCCTAAACCCCTAACAACAAAGAACACTAACACCCTAACAACAAACAACCCTAACACCCTAACAACAAACAACACTAGCCCAAAAACAACAAACAACCCTAACCCCTAAAAACCAAAAACACTAACCCACTAACAGCAAACTAAACTAACCAACTAACAACAAACAACCCTCACACCCTAACAACAAACAACACTAACCCCCTAACAACAAACAACCCTAACCCCTAACATCAAACAACACTAACCCAGTAACAACAAACAACCCTAACCCCCTAACAACAAACATTCCTATCCCCCTAACAACCAACAACACTAACCCCCTAACCACAAAGAACACTAACACCCTAACAACAAAAACCACTAAACCCCAACAAGAAACAACCCTAAACCCCTAACAACAAACAACACTAACCCCCTAACTACACACAACCCTAACCAAACAACAAACAACCCTAACCCACCAACAACAAACAACACTAACCCCCTAACAAGAACCAACCCTAACCCCGTAACAACAAAAAACCCTAACCCCTAACAACAAACAACCCTAACCCCCAACAACAAACAACCCTAAACCCCTAACATCAAAGAACACTAACACCCTAACAACAAACGACCCTAACCCCCTAACAACAAACAACACTAACCCCCAAACAACAAACAACCCTAACCCCTAAAAACCAAAAACACTAACCCACTAACAACAAACAACACTAACCCACTAACAACAAACAACCCTAACACCCTAACAGCAAACAACACTAACCCCCTAACAACAAAAAACCCTAACCCCTAACATCAAACAACACTAACCCCGTAACAACAAACAACCCTAACCCCCAAACAACAAACACTAACCCCCTAACAACAAACAACACTAAACCCCTAACAAGAAACTAACCTAACCCCGTAACAACAAACAACCCTGACCTCCTAACAACAAACAACCTTAACCCCCTAACAACAAACACCCCTAAACGCCTAACAACAAACAATCCTAACCCCCTGACAACCAACAACACTAACCCCCTAACCACAAACAACACTAACACCCTAACCACAAACAACACTAACCCCGTAAGAACAAACAACACTAACCCCCTAACAACAAACAACACTAACACCCTAACAACAAAAACCACTAAACCCCAACAAGAAACAACCCGAAACCCCTAAATACAAAAAGCACTAACCCCCTAACAACAACCCTAACCCCCTAACAACAAACAACCCTAACCCCCAACAACAAACAACTCTAACCCACTAACTACATACAACCCTAATCCCCTAACAACAAAGAAAACTAACTCTCTAACAAGAAACAACACTAACCCCCTAACAACAAAAAACACTAACCCCCTAACAACAAACACCACTAACACCCTAACAACAATCCTAACAACCTAACAACAAACAACACTAACCCCTTAAAACAAACTACCCTAAACCCCTAACAACAAACAACCCTAACCCCCTAACAACCAACAACAGTAAACCCCTAACCACAAACAACACTAACATCCTAACAACAAAAACCACTAAAGTACAACAAGAAACAACCCTAACCCCCTAACAACAAACAACCCTAACCCCCTATACAACCAACAACACTAACCCCGTAACCACCAACAGCACTAACCCAGTAAAAATAAAAAAAATACTAACCCCCAACAACAACCAACACTTATCCCCTAAAAACAAACAACACTAACCCCCAACATGAAAGAACCCAAATCCTCTAACAACAAACAACTCTAACCCCCTAACAACAAAAAACTCTGAACCCCTAACAACAAACAACACTAACCCACTAACAACAAACAACACTAACCCCCTAACAACAAACAACCCTAAGTCTCTAACAACAAACAACCTTCAACCCCTAAAATCCAACAACCCAAAACCTCTAACAACAAAAGTAACCACCTATCAACAAACCCTAACCCCATAACAACCAACAACACTAACCCCCATCCACAAACAACACTAACCCCCTAACAACACACAACACTAACCCTCTTACAAAAAAAAATCCTAACCCCCTAACAACAAACAACACTAACCCCTTAACAACAAACATCCCTAACCCACTAACAACAAACAAAACTAACGCCCTAACAAACATTAACCCCCGACCAGAAACAACACTAACCCCCTAACAAAAATCAACCCTAACTCCCTAACAACAAACAACCCTAACCCACTAACAACAAACAACCCTAACACCCTAACAACAAACAACACTAACCCCCTAACAACAAACAACCCTGAACCCCTAACAACAAACAACACTATACCCCTAACAACAAACAACCTTAACCCCCTAACAACAATCAAACCTAACCCCCAAACAACAAACAACCCTAACCCCCAAACAACGAACAACCCTAACCCCCTCACGAAAACAACCCTAAGCCCCTAACAAGCACAACTCTAAACCCCGAAAATACAATCGTAACCCCGTAACAAACACAACCCTAACCCCGTAACAAAGCCTAACAATAACTTTAAACCTGACCATAAGCATAACCCCAAACCCTAGCACTAACTCTAACTCTAAACCTAACACTAACTTAGCCCTGCCCTTTATCGTAAACCTAGCCTTAACCCTAACCTTACCCCTACCCGAACCCTAACTCCATACCTAACCCGAACACTAAACTTGACCCTACTCTAACTTTAACTCTAACGTGACTATTAACTGAAACATCACCCTAACCCTACGCCTAAATCTAACTCGAGCCCTAACCATAACAATTACCCTAAACCCTCGCCTTAACTGTAAACCTAACCCTAACCCTCACCCTAATCCTTAACCGTATCCCCAACCCTAAACCTGACGCTATCCCCAAACTTATCCCTAACCCTAACCCTAATACGAACAGTAACCCAAATCTAACCCTAACCCTAATATTAAACCTAAACTTAAATCTACCCTAACCATAAACCTAACCCTAACACCCTAAACCTAATGTCTAACACCGTCTATAATCCTAACCCTTATCATAACCCTCACCCTTAACCTAAACTTCACACTAACCCTAAACCTAACCTAACGCTGACCCTAGACATAACGCCTAACCCTAACCGAACCCTAAACCTATCCTTAACACTAACCTGAACACAAACCCAAACCCTAGCCCTCACCAGAAAAATAACCCTCACCCTATCCTGAACTTCATCCAAACACTAACCATAACCTTAACCCTAAACCTAGACCTAACCCAAACCCTAACCTCAAACCTAACTCTAAGAATAACGCTAGTCCATCTGTAACCCTAAACTGAACACTTACAATAGCCCTGAACCTAACCCTAAACTTAATCCTAATCCTAAACCTAGACCTAATCCTAACCCTAACCCTAACTCTAACCTTGACCCTAAATAGAACACTAAGTCTAACCCTCAACTTGGACCTAAACCTAAATCTTACCCTACACTTAACCCTAACCCTAAACCTAACCCTCACTCTAACTCTAACCCTAATCATAACACTTACCCTAAACCCTCACCTTAACTGTAAAACTAACCTTAACCCTCACCCTAACCCCTAACCGTATCCCACAACGCTAACCCTAATGCTATCCCTAACCCTAACCCTAACACTAACCTGAAACCCCTGAGCCCTAATGATAAACCTAACCCTAACACAAACCCTAACCCTAACACCAAAGCCTAGCAAAAACCTTAACCCTAACTCTCACCCTAACTCTAACACTAACCTGAAACCTAATCATGAACCTAACCCTAACCCTAAACCAAACCTAACCATGACCAGAAACACAACGTCTAACCGGAACCCTCACCCAAAACCTAATCCTAAACTACACCTCTAACTCTAACACTTTACCATAACCATAATCCAAACCCTACCCAACCCTAACCCTAAACCTAACCCTCACCCCAACCACAACGCCTAACACAACCATAACCCTTACCCTAACCGTAACACTAAACTTAACCCTAACCTTAAATCTAACCCTAACCCTAAAACTAAACACAACCCATGAACTTAACCCTAACCCTGAACATAACCTTAACACTAACCTGAAAACAAGCCCAAACCTTAGCCATAACCCTAACCCTCACCCTGTCTTAAACTTCACCCTATCCCTAACCTAAAACTCACCCTGACTTTAACCCTAACCCTACCCCTAAACCTAACCCTCACCTTAACCTTGGCCCACCTGTAACCCGAAACCTAACCCTTACAATAACTCTGACCCTAATCCTCGCCCTAAACCTAATTCTAATCCTAACCCTGACCCTAACCCTAACCTAACCTTAACCCTATCTTTAAGCCTACCATAATCTTAAACCTAACCCTAACCCTTAACCCTAACTCTAACCCTAACCCTAGCCCTAACCCTAATCTTAACTGTAACACTTTCCCAAAATCCTCATCTTAACTGTAAATGTAACTCTAACTCTTACCCTAACCCTAAACTTAACCCTAATTATAACCCTAACCTAAACCTAACTGAAATGCTAACCCTTAACCGTAACTCTAACGCTAATCCTTAGCCTAAACCTAACCTTAACCCTAAACCTAACCCTAACCACTGACCCTAACTCTAACCCTAAGCCTAAGCCGAACCCGAACCCTTAACCAAAATTTCACCCTAAGCATAACACTAAGCCTACCCTAACTTCATTCAAACCCTAACCCTAAGCAAAACTAACACTAACACTAAACCTAACCCTAACCCTAAACCTAACCCTAACCCTGACTCTAACCTGAACCCAAACCCCTAACCCTAACCCTCTTGCAGAACATAAATTCACTGTAACCCTAAACACTAAATCTCCCCAACCCTGACCCTAACCATAAACATAATCCCAACACTAAACTTAAACCTAACCCTGACTCTAACTCTAACTTTAACCCTAAAACTTACCCTACACACGCAGTTTGAATGGAAACCTAGCACTATCCCTCACCCTAACATCTAAACCTAACCCCAACCCTGAACCCAACCCTATCTCTAACTAAAAACTAGTCCTAAACCTAACTATGACTTAACCCTAACTCTAAACCTGACCTTAACCCTAAACTTAATTCTAACCTTAACCCTAACCCTAACCCCAACACTAACCCTAAGCTCAACACTCACCCTTAACTTAAACTTCACCCTAACCCTAACCCTAAACCAAACACTAACCCTAACCCTAAACCTAACCTTAAACCTGACCCTAACATTAACCCAAACACTTAACGCTAAACCTAACACTAAGCCTAACCCTAACCTTAACCTAAACACCAAAGCCTAATCCTAACCCTCATCCTTAACCTAAACTTCACCCTAAACCTAAGCCTAACCCTAACCCTAAAATTACACCTAACCCTAAACTATCCTCTAACTCTCGCCCTAACCCTAACTCTAACCCTAACCCTGGTAAACCCTGGTAGTAACACCCTAAAACATCAGCTTAACTGTAAATGTAACACTAAGCCTCACACAAACCCCTAACCCTTTCCCTAACCCTATCACTCATCCTAACCCTAACCCTGACCTAAACTTAATCCTTACCCTAACCCTAAACTTAACGCTAACCTTAACTCTACCCTAAACCTAACAATAACTCTAAACCGGACCCTAACCCTAACCCTAAACCCTAGATCTAACTCGAACTCTAAACCTAACCCTAACCCTAACCTGGCCCCACCCTTTACAGTAAAGCTAGCCTTAACCCTAACCTTACCCCTACCCTAACCCTAAACCTAACCCTTACAATATCAATAACCCCTAGCAGGGTCCTGCCTAGTCTCTCCCACCTCATCACTCCTTACAAAGAGCCCTGCTTTGTCTCTCCCACATCCTCACTCCCTAAGCAGGGCTCTGCCTGTCCTCTCCCACCTCCTCACTCTCTATGCAGGACTCTGCCTTGTTCTCCCACCTCTTCACTCCCTACACAGGGCCCTGGCTAGTGTCTCCCATCTTCTCACTCCATACACAGCTTTCTGCCTGTTCTTTCCCACTTCCTCACTTCCTACACGGAGCCCTGCCTGGTCTCTCCCACCTCCTCACTCCCTACACCAGTCCCTGCCTGATCTCTCCTACCTCCTCACTCCCTGCACAGGGCCCTGCCTGGTCTCTCCCACATCCTTACTCCATACAAAAGGACTTGCCTGATCTCTGGCCTCCTCACTCCCTGCACAGAGCCCTGCCTGGTCTCTCCCAACTCCTCACTCCCTATTCAGGTCTCTGAATGTTTCTCCCACCTCTTCACTCCCTACACAGGGCCCTGCCTGCTGTCTTCCATCTTCTCACTCCCTACACAAGTTTCTGCCTATTCTCTCTCACCCCCTCACTTGCTAAACACAGTCCTGCCTGTTCTTTCCCACCTCCTGACTCAGTACACAGGTCTCTGCCTGGTCTCTTCCAACTCCTCACTCCCTAGACAGGGCCCTGCCTGGTCTCTGCCACCTCCTCACTCCCTACACAGGTCTCTGACTGCTCCCTGCCACCTCCTCACTCCCTACACAGGGCCCTGCCTGGTATCTCCCACCTCCTCACTCCCTACACAGGGCTCTGTCTTTTCTCTCCCACCTCCTCAGTCCCTACACAGGTATCTGGGTGGTCTCTCCCACCTCCTCACTCCCTTTACAGGGCCCTGATGATCTCTCCCACCTCCTCACTCCCTAAACAGGACCCTGCCTGGTCTCTCCACCTCCTTACTCCCTGCACAGGGCTCTGGCTAGTCTCTCCTAGATCCTCACTCTTTATACAGCATCCTACCTGGTCTCTCTCACCTCCTCACTCCCTATGCAGGTCTCTGCCTGGTCTCTCCCACCTCCTCACTCCCTACACAGGTCCCTGACTGGCCTCTCTCACCTCCTCACTCCCTTTACAGGGCCCTGATGATCTCTCCCACCTCCTCACTCCCTAAACAGGGCCCTGCCTGGCCTCTCCCACATCCTCAATTCACACAGGGCCCTGCCTCCTCTCTCTCACATCCTGACTGCACACACAGGGCCCTAACTGGTCCCTCCCACCTTCTCCATCCCTACACAGGTCTCTGCATGGTTCTCCCACCTCCCCATTCCCTACAAGGGTCTCTGCCTGTTCTCTCCCACCTCTTCAATCCCTAGACAGGGCCCTGCCTCTTCTCTCCCACTTCCTCACTCCCTACTCAGGGCCCTGCCTGGTATTTCTAACCTCCTCAGGCCATACACAGGGCCCTGCCTGGTCTCTCCCAAATCCTCACTCCCTACACAGGACTCTGCCTGGTCTCTCCCAACACCTCACTCCCTACAAAGGGCCCTGCCTGGAATCTCCCACCTCCTCACACCCTACCCAGGGTCCTGCCTAGTCAATCCCACCTCCTCACTCCCTACGCAGGGCTCTGCCTGTCCTCTCTCGCCTTCTCACTCCCTACGCAGGACTCTGCCTGGTTCTCCACCTCTTCGCTCCCTACACAGGGCCTTGCCTGGTCTCTCCTACCTCCTCACTCCCTACACAGTTCTCTGCCTGTTCCCTCCCATTCCTCAATCCCTACACAGGTCTCTGGGTGGTCTTTCCCACCTCCTTACTACATACACAGGTGTTAGCCTGTTTTCTCCCTCCTCCTCACTCCCTACACAGGGCCCTGATGTTCTCTCGCACCTGCTCACTCCCTAAACAAGCCACTGCCTGGTCTCTCCACCTCCTTACTCCCTCCACAGGGCCCTGCCTGGTCTCTCTCACCTCCTCACTCCCTACACAGGGCCATGCCTGGCCTCTCCCACCTCCTCACTCCCTACACAGGGCTCTGCCTGGTCTCTATCACCCCCTCACTCCCTACACAGGGTCCTGCCTTACCTCTCCCACCTCCTCAGTCCCTGCACTGTGTTTCTGGCTGTTATCTCCCTTCTTCTCACTCCCTACACAGGGCTGTGCTTGTTCTCTCCCATCTCCTCACTCCCTATACAGGGCCCTGCCTGGTGTATCCCATCTGCTCACTTCCTGCACAGGGCCCTGATGATCTCTCCTACATCCTCACTCCCTACACAGGGCCCTGCCTGGCATCTCCACCTCCTTACTCCCTACACACAGACCTGCCTGGTCTCTTCCACATCCTCACTCTGTACACAGGGTCCTACCTGGTCTCTCCCACCTCCTCACTCCCTACACAGGGCCCTGCCTGGTCTCTCCTAACACCTCACTTCCTACACAGGGCTCTGCCTGATCTCTCCCACATCCTGACTCCCTACTCAGGTATCTGGGTGGTCTCTCCCAACTCCTCACTGTGTATGCAGGGCCTTACCTGTTCTCTATCACCTCCTCACTCCCTACACAGGGCCCTGATGGTCTCTCCCACCTCCTCACTCCCTACACAGGGTCCTGCCTGGTCTCTCCCACTTCCTCAATCCCTACACAGGTCCCTGACTGGTATCTCCACCACCTTACTTCCTACACACAGCCTTGCCTGTTCTCTTCCACATCCTCACTCTGTACACAGGGTCCTACCTGGTCTCTCCCACCTCCTCACTCCCTACACAGGGCCCTGCCTGGTCTCTCCTAACACCTCACTTCCTACACAGGGCTCTGCCTGATCTCTCCCACATCCTGACTCCCTACTCAGGTATCTGGGTGGTCTCTCCCAACTCCTCACTGTGTATGCAGGGCCTTACCTGTTCTCTATCACCTCCTCACTCCCTACACAGGGCCCTGATGGTCTCTCCCACCTCCTCACTCCCTACACAGGGTCCTGCCTGGTCTCTCCCACTTCCTCAATCCCTACACAGGTCCCTGACTGGTATCTCCACCACCTTACTTCCTACACACAGCCTTGCCTGTTCTCTTCCACTTCCTCACTCTGTACACAGGGTCCTACCTGGTCTCTCCCACCTCCTCACTCCCTACACAGGGCCCTGCCTGGTCTCTCCTAACACCTCACTTCCTACACAGGGCTCTGCCTGATCTCTCCCACATCCTGACTCCCTACTCAGGTATCTGGGTGGTCTCTCCCAACTCCTCACTGTGTATGCAGGGCCTTACCTGTTCTCTATCACCTCCTCACTCCCTACACAGGGCCCTGATGGTCTCTCCCACCTCCTCACTCCCTACACAGGGTCCTGCCTGGTCTCTCCCACTTCCTCAATCCCTACACAGGTCCCTGACTGGTATCTCCACCACCTTACTTCCTACACACAGCCTTGCCTGTTCTCTTCCACATCCTCACTCTGTACACAGGGTCCTACCTGGTCTCTCTCACCTCATCACTCCCTACACAGGGCCCTGCCTGGTCTCTCCTAACACCTCACTCCCTACACAGGGCTCTGCCTGGCCTCTCCCACCTCCTCACTCCCTACACAGGGCCCGGCCTGGTCTCTCCTTCTTCTCAATCCCTACACAGGTCTCTGCCTCTTCTCTCCAAGATACTCACTCCCTACACTGGGCCCTGCCAGGTCTCTCCCACCTCCTCAGTCCCTTCACAGGTCTTTGCCTGGTCTCTCCCACATCTCTGCCTCTTCTCTCCTGCATCCTCACTCCCAACATAGGGCCCTGCCTGGTCTCTCCCACCTTCTCACTCCCTACACAGGACGCTGCCTGGCCTCTCCCACCTCCTCAGGACCTACACAGGTCCCTGCCTGGTCTCTTCCAGCTCCTCACTCCCTACACAGGTGTCTGCCTGGATTCTCCCACCTCCTCACTCCTTACACAGGGCCCTGCCTGGTATGTCCCTCCTCCTCACTCCCTACAGAGGGCCCTGCCTGGTGTCTCCCTTCTGCTTACTCCCTACATATGTCTCTGTCTCTTCTCTGCCACCTCCTCACTCTCTACACAGGGCCCTGCCTGATCTCTGGCACATTCTCACTCCCTACACAGGACCTGTGTGGTCTCTCCCAACACCTCACTCCCTCCACAGGGCCCTGCCTGGATGCTCCCTCCCCCTCACACCCTGCACAGGGTCCTGCTTGGTCTCTCCCACCTCATCACTCCTTACACAGGGCCTGCCTGGTCTCTCCCATCTCCTCACTCCCTATACTTGGCTCTGCCTGGTCTCTCCCATCTCCTCACTCCCTAAGCAGGACTCTGCCTGGGTCTCCCTCTTCTTCACTCCCTACACAGGGCCCTGTCTGGTGTCTCCCATCTTCTCTATGCACAGAGCCCTGCCTGGTCTGTCCCACCTCCTCACTCCCTACACTCTTCTCTGCCTGTTCTCTCCCACCTCCTAACTCCCTGCACAGGGCCCTGCCTGGTCTCTCCCATATCCTTACTCCATACAGGGACATGCCTGATCTCTGGCCAACTCACTCCCTACAGAGGGCCCTTCCTGGTCTCTCCCATCTCCTCACTCCCTATGCAGGTCTCTGAATGGTTCTCCCACCTCTCCACTCCCTACACAGGGCCCTGCCTGCTCTCTACCATCTTCTCAATCCCTACACAGGTTTCTGCCTATTCTCTCCCACCTCCTCACTCCCTACACAGGTCTCTGCCTGGCCTCTCCCACTTCCTCACTCCCTACACAGGTCCCTGCTTCGTCTCTCCCACCTCATCACTCCTTACACAGGGCCCTGCCTGGTCTCTCCTACATTCTCACTCTTTACACAGCATCCTACCTGGTCTCTCTCACCTCCTCACTCCCTATGCAGGTCTCTGCCTGGTCTCTCCTAAGGCCTAACTCCCTACTCAGGTCCCTGCCTGACCTCTCCCACCTCCTCACTCCCTAGACATGGCCGTGCCTGGTTGCTCCCAGCCCCTCACTCCCTACTCAGGGCCCCGCCTTTTCTCTCCCACCTCCTCCATCCCTGTAAAGGTCTCTGCCTGCTCTGTCCCACCTCCTTACTCCCTACAGAGTTCTCTGCCTGTTCTCTTCCACATCCTCACTCCTTACACAGGGCCCTTCCTGGTCCCTCCCACCTCCTCACTTCCTACACCTGTCCCTGCCTGGTCTCTTCCATCTCCTCTCTCCCTACTCAGGGCCCTGCCTGGTCTCACCCACCTCCTCACTCCCTACAAAGGTCTCTGTCTGGTCTCTCAGCTCTTCACTCCCTACACAGGTTTCTGTCTCTTTTGTCCCACCATCTTACTCCCTATACAGTGCCCTGCCTGGTCTCTCACTCTCTATACAGGGCCCTGCATGGTCTCTCCCACCTCCTGACTCCCTTCACAGTGCCCAGCCTAGTCCCTCCCACCTCCTCACTCCCTACACAGGTTAGGGTTTAGGGTTTAGTTTAGTGTTAGGGTTATGGTTCGGGATCGGGTTTAGGGGTTAAGGTTAGGTTTTAGGGTTTAGTGTTCGAGTTTAGGGTCAGGGTCAGTTTTTAGTGTCAGGGTCAGGGTTTATGGTCAGGGTTTAGGGTCAGGGTCAGGGTCAGGGTTAGGGGTTAGGGTCAGGGTTAGGTTTAGGGTTTGTTTTTATGGTTAGGGTTTAGGGTTTAGGATTAGGGTTGGGGTAAGGTTAGGGCTATGTGTTAGGGCTAGGGGTTAGGGTTTAGTGTTTAGTGATAGAGTTTAGGGTCAGGGTCAGAGTCAGTGTTTAGTGTCAGGGTCAGAGTTTAGGGTCAGGGTTAGGGTCACGGTCAGGGTTAGGGTCATGGTCAGGGTTTAGGGTCATTGTCACGGTTTAGGGTCAGGGTCTGGGTCAGGGTTAGGGGTTAGAGTCAGGGTTAGGTTTAGGGTTTGGGTTTAGGGTTAGGATTTAGGGTTTAGGGTTAGGGCTAGGGTTAGTTTTAGAGGTTAGAGGTTAGGGTTAGGGTTAGGGCTAGGGCTAGGGCTAGGGTTTTAGGGCTAGAGTTTAGGGTTAGGGTTAGGGTTTTGGGTTAGGCTGATGGTTAGAGTTTAGGGTTAGGGTTCATGGTTAGTGTTAGGGTTAGTGTTAGGGTTTAGGGTTAGGGTTAGGGTTTAGGGTTAGCAGTTAGTGTTAGGGTTAGTGTTCAGGGTTAGGGTTTGGGTTTAGGGTTAGCGGTTAGTGTTAGGGTTAGTGTTCAGGGTTAGGGTTAATGTTTAGGGTTAGGTTTTAGGGTTCGAGTTAGTGTTAGGGTTAGGGCTAGGGCTAGGGCTAGGACTTGGGCTAGGGCCTAGGGCTAGGGCTAGTGATATGGTTTGTGTTTAGGGTTCGGGTTTGGGTTCACGTTAGGCTTCGGTTTAGGATTTGGGTTAGGGTTTTGGGTAAGGGTTATTGTTAGGTTCAGGGCTATTGTAAGGGTTAGGTTTAGGGTTACAGGTGGACTAGCGTTATGATTAAAGTTTAAGTTTAGGGTTTGGGTTAGGTTTAGATTTAGGGTTAGGGTTTGGATGAAGTTTACGATATGGTGAGTGTTATTTTTAAGGTTAGGTCTAGAGTTTGGGTTCGTGTTCAGGTTAGTGTTAAGGTTAGGTTTAGCGTTTGGATTAGGGTTAGGGGTTATGTTTGGGGGTAGGGTTATGTTTAGATTTAGGGTTAGTGTGAAGTTTAGGTTAAGAGTGAGGGTTACAGTTAGGGTTAGGGTAAGGGTGAGGGTTAGGGTCAGAGTTATTGTAAGGGTTAGGTTTAGGGTACTACAGGTGGGCCAAGGTTAAGTTTAGGGTTTGATTTAGGGGTAGGGTTAGGGTTAAAGTTAGGGTGAGCTTTAGCTTAGGGATAGGGTGAAGTTTAAGATAGGCTGAGGGTTAGTTTTAGGGTTATGGTTAAGGTTTGAGTTTGGTTTCAGGTTAGTGTTAAGGTTATGTTTAGGGTTAGGGTTAAGTTTACGGGTTCTTTTTAGTTTTAGGGTTAGGGTTAAATTTTAGGTTAGGGTTAAGTTTAGTGTTATGGTTAGGATTAGGGTCACGGTTTGTGTTAGTCTTTGTCGTTTGGGTGAGGGTTAGGTTTAGGGTTCGGGTTGGGTAGGGTTAGGATTCTGGTTATGGTAAGGTGTTAAGGGTTAGAGTTTTAGTTTAGGGTTAGGGTTTGGGTGAGGGTTCCGGTTAGTCATTGTGGTTCTGGTCATGGTTAGGTTTGGTTTAGGGTTAGGGTTAGGTTTATTATTAGGTTTCAGGTTAATGTTAGAGTTAGGGTGAGACTTAGGGTTAAGGTTTGGGTTAGGCTTTGGTGTTAGGGGTTAGGGTTTGGGTTAGGGGTTAGGGTTATCGTTAGGGCTTAGGGGTTCAGGTTAGTGTTAGGGTTAGGAATAGCATTAGGGTTAGGGTTGGGGGATACGGTTAGGGGTTAGGGTGAGGGTTGCGGTTAGTTTTACAGTTAAGGTGAGGGTTTAGGGTAAGTGTTATTCTTAGGGTTAGAGTTAGGGTTAGGTTCAGGGTTAGGGTTAGGTGTAGGGTAAGATTTCGGTTTAGGTTCAGGTTTAGAATTAGAGTTAGTGTTCTATTTAGGATCAAGCTTAGAGTTAGGGTTAGGGTTAGGATTAGGGTTAGGTCTAGGGTTAGGTTCAGGGCTAATGTAAGGCTTAGTTTTAGGGTTACAGGTGGAGTAGTGTTATGGTTAGAGTTAGGTTTAAGGTTAGGGTTTGGGTTAGGTTTAGGTTTAGGGTGAAGGTTAGGGTTAGTGTTGGATGAACCTTAGGACGGGGTGAGGGTTATTCTTATGATTAGGGCTGAAGTTTGATTTTGTGTTCAGGTTAGTGTTAAGGTTAGTTTTAGGGTTCGGGTTAGTGTTAGGAGTTACGTTTAGGGTTAGTGTTAGGTTTAGGTTCAGGGTTAGAGTGATGTTTAGGTTCATAGTGAGGGTCAAGGTAAGGGTTAGGATTACGGTGAGGATTATACTTAGTGTTAGAGTTTACGTTTAGGGTGTTAGGGTTAGGTTTATGGTTAGGGTAGGGTTAAGTTTAGGGTTAATGTAAGGGTTAGTATTAGATTAGTGTTACTGTTCGTGTTTGGGTTAGGGTTAGGGATAAGTTTAGGGATAGCGGCAGGTTTAGGGTTGGGGATTCGGTTAGGGGTTCGGGTGAGGTTTAGTGTTAGGTTTACAGTTAAGGTGAGGGTTTAGGGTAAGTGTTATGGTTAGGGTTAGAGTTAGAGTTAGGGTTAGGGTTAGGGTGAATTTTCAGTTAATAGTGAGGGTTAGGTAAGGGTTAGGGTTAAGGTTAGAGTTAGGATTAAGATTAGTGTTAGGGTTAGGTTTAGGGTTAGGGATAGGATAGGGGTAAGGTTAGGGTTAAGGCTAGGTTTACGGTCAAGGGTACGTCTAGGTTAGGGTTAGGATTAGGTGTAGAGTTAGAGTTAGTGCTAGGGTTTAGGGGTAGGGTTCGGGTCAGGTTTAGAGTTTTTGTTAGTGTTAGGGTTAGGGTAGAGTTAAGGTTAGGGTTAAGTTTAGGGTTAGGGTAAGGGTTATGTTTAGGTCAGGGTTAGGGTTAGGGTTAGGAATAGGGTTAGGTTTAGGGAAAGGGTTAGGGTTCGTGTGAGGGTTAGTGTTAGATTTACAGTTAAGCTGGTGTTTTACAGTGTTACGGTTAGGGTCAGGGTTAGAGTTAGAGTTAGGGTTAGGGCTAGACTGAGGGGATATTTAGGGTTAGGTTTAATTTTAGGGTTAATTTTAGGGTTAATAGATGTATAGGGTGAAAGTTAAGTTAAGATTAGCGTTAGGGTAAATATTAGAGTTAGGTGTTTGGGTTAAGGTTAGGATCAGGTTAGGGTTAAGTTTAGGGTTAGTGTTAGTGTCAGGGTTAGGTTTTGGTGTTTGGGTTAATGTTAGGGTTAGCTTTAGGGTTAGGGTTTAGTTTAAGGTTAGGGTCAGGGTGCAGTTTAATTTAAGTGTGAGGGTTGAGCTTAGGGTTAGTGTTAGGGGTTAGGGTTAGGGTTAAGGTTAGGATTAGGATTAGGGTTAAGATTAGTTTTAGGGTTAGGGTAAGTGTTACGGTTAAGTCATGGTTAGGTTTAGGGCTAGGTAAAGGTTAGAGATAAGATTAGGTTAAGGGTAGGGTTTAGGTTTAGATGTTAGTGTGAGGGTTAGTGCTAGGTTTCCATTTAAGCTGAGTGTGTAGGGTAAGTTTTAGGGTTAGGATTAGGGTTAGAGATAGATTTAGGGTCAGGGTTAGGATTATGTTTAAGGTTAGGGTTAGGTATATGGTTAGGATTAGGGTTAGGGTCAGGGTTGGGGAGATTTAGTATTATGTTTAGTTTTAGGGCTAGGGTTAGGGTGAAGTTTATGTTAAGCGTGAGGGTTAGGGTTAGGGTTAGGGGTAAGGGTTCAGGTTAGGGTCAGGGTTAGGGTTTGCGTTAGGTTTAGGGTTAGCTTTAGTTTTGGTTAGGGTTAGGATTTGAATGAAGTTAGGGTAGGTTTAGGGTTATGGGTAGGGTGAAATTTTGGTTAGAGTTATTGTTCGGGGTTAGGGTTAGGTTTGAGTTTATCGTAGGGTTAAAGTTAGGGTTAAGGTTAGGTTAGGGTTATGGTCAGGGTTAAGATTAGGATTAGGTTTAGGGTGAGGGTTAGGGTCCGAGTTATTGTAAGGGTTAGTTTTAGGGTTCCAGGTGGGCCAAGGTTAAGGTTAGGGTTAGGTTTAGGGGTAGGGATAGGGATAGGTTTAGAATTAGGTTAACATAAACTTCACCCTAACCCTAGCCCTAAAACTAAACAGAATTAGGGTGAGCTTTAGGTTAGGGATAGGGTGAAGTTTAAGTTAGGGTGAGGGTTAGGGTTAAGGTTATGGCTAAGGTTTGGGTTAGTTTTCAGGTTCGTGTTAAGGTTGTGTTTCGTGTTAGGGTTAAGTTTACGGGTTCTGTTTAGTTTTAGGGTTGGGGTTATGTTTAAGGTTAGGGTTAAGTTTAGTGTTACAGTTAGGGTTAGGGTTACGTTTTGTGTTAGGCGTTGTGGTTGGGGTGAGGTTTAGGTTTAGGGTTAGGGTTGGGTAGGGTTAGGATTATGGTTACGGTAAGGTGTTAGGTGTTAGAGGTGTAGTTTAGGGTTAGGGTTTGGGTGAGGGTTCCGGTTAGGCATTGTGGTTCTGGTGATGGTTAGGATTGGTTTAGGGTTAGGGTTAGGT
This sequence comes from Loxodonta africana, assembly GCF_030014295.1. Lineage (NCBI taxonomy): Eukaryota > Metazoa > Chordata > Mammalia > Proboscidea > Elephantidae > Loxodonta > Loxodonta africana. The sequence continues at coordinate 938,206 of NW_026975261.1, read as the reverse complement.
TTATGATTAGGTTTCGGGTTAGTGTTAGAGTTAGAGTTAGGGTGAGAGCTACCTTTAAGGTTAGGGTTAGGTTTTGGTGTTATGGGTTAGGTTTGGGGTTAGGGTTAGGGTTATCATTAGGGCTTAGGTGTTCAGGTTAGTGTTAGGGTTAGGGATAGCATTAGGGTAAGGGTTGTGGGATACCGTTAGGGGTTAGAGTGAGTGTTACGGTTAGTTTTACATTTAAGGCGAGGGTTTAGGATAAGTGTCCCGATTATCGTTAGACATAGAGTTAGGGGTAGGTTTACGTTTAGGGTTAGGTGTAGGGTAAGATTTAGCTTTAGTTTCAGGTTTAGGGGTAGAGTTAGTGTTCTATTTAGGGTCAAGGTTAGAGTTCGGGTTAGGGTTAGGATTAGGTCTAGGGTTAGGATTAGGTTTAGGGTTAGGTTGAGGGGTATTTTAAGGGTTAGGTTTAGGGTTACAGGTGGACTAGCATTATGGTTAGAGTTAGATTTAATGTTAGGGGTTGGGTTAGGTTTAGGTTTAGGTTTAGGACTAAGGTTAGCGTTAGGGTTTGGATGAAGTTTAGGATAGGGTGAGGGTTATTTTTAGGGTTAGGGCTAGACTTTGGGTTTGTGTTCATGTTAGTGCTAAGGTTAGGTTTAGGGTTCAGGTTAGGGTTAGTGGTTATGTTCAGATTAGGTTTAGGTTTAGGGTTAGTGTGAAGTTTAGGTTAAGGGTGAGGGTTAGGATAAGGGTTTGCATTAGGGTTTGGATTCTAGTTAGGGTTAGAGTTTCGGTTTAGGGTGTTAGGGTTAGGTTTATGGTTAGGGAAGGGTTAAGTTTAGGGTTAACCTTAGGGTTAGCGTTAGATTAGGGTTACTGTTCGTCTTCGGGTTAGGGTTAGGGATAATGTGAGG